>NC_090265.1:726870443-727173473 GCF_040414725.1 Anabrus simplex
GTGACAGGTTTACCAGGAGAAGCATTTGATGGGGTCATAGAGTTGAGGTGGCAAAATTACGATAGGGAAAAAATGAAAAACTAAAAGAGATAAGAGAAAGCAAAATAAAAGTATGGACATTGAAAGACAAAGAGTACGGGAAGATTTTCAGGCGAAATTGAAGCAACAAATCCCAGTTACTGAAGAGGAAAATGTAGAAGAGGAACGGGCCAGTTTTAAAAAGGCATTTGTTAGTGCAGCAGAGAGTTCTTGTGGCAAGACATCTAGAAGAGTGAAAGAAAAGGACACACCGTGGTGGAATGAGGGAGTGAGGAGAGTGGTGAAAGGAAAGAAGACAGCCTGGCGAGAATGGAACCGAGATCGAACAGAATGAAGCAAACGGAAGTATCTCAACAACAAACGGAGATGTAAGAAGGTCGTAGGAGAAGAAAAGAATAGTTGGGAATAATTTACACAAAAACTGGAAGTGGATGTAAGTGACAGTAAAAGGATGCTGTATGGACTTATAAGAAGTAAGAGCACAAAAAGAGTTCACAAGAAAGGGGACAAGAAAGTTTGTGGTAATTATAGAGGAATCACACATATCGCAGGTAGTTAAAATATTGGAAAGGATATTAGAAAGAAGAATGAGAAGAAAGTTTGAAGGAGAGTTAGAAGAGGAACAATATGGCCTCAGTAGTGCAAGATCTACAGTGGACCCAATCTTTAGTACGAGACAGCTGATGGAAAAGAACTGGGAATATGGAAAGGATCTGGCCATGACTTTCATAGACAAGAAAAGGCATATGATAGTGTCTCCAGAGAGAAGGTTTGGGGAACCATGGTTAAAAAGAGACGTGGAAGAGAAATCTTATAAATAGTGTAAGCAATGTACAACTGTGTTAGCAGAGTACTGACCCCAGTTGGAAAGACAGAATGGTTTAGGAATAAGACTGGACTAAGACAGGGCAGTGTGCTGTAACCTCTTTTGTTTATTATGGTCATGGACAAAATTGTAAAGGAAACGAAGGAAGCCTATGGAGATAAAGAGATGAAGATACTGCTATTTGCAGATGATGTTGTGATATGGGGAATGAACAGTAAAGAAGTGCAACAACAGCTAGATGAACTGAACAAAAAATTGAGAAGTAAGGCATGAAAATCAAAGCAAAACTATTGTGAAGTCGAGTGGGAAAAGGCATGGATAGGGCACTGTGAAAATTGGAAGGCAGAGTCTGGAAATTGTGGACAGCTTTAAATACCTAGGAAGTGAATTAATGCAAAATGCTAGGGTGGACATGGAGATTAGCAGCAGGGTACAGCAGAGTAATGCATTCTACCAAAGTGTAAGGAAACTTGTTTGGAGCAAAGAAGTACCAAGGAAATGTAAAGAGATAAGGTACAGATGTAGCCTTCTATGTACCCATACTGACTTATGCAGCTGAGACTTGGACTTTGACTAGCAGGCAAGAGAGTAGAATTCAAACCAGTGATATGAAATTCCTAAGAATTATGATAGGAAAGACAGAATGAGAAATGAAGATGTTAGGAAGGAAGTTGGGATAGGAAAGCTAAATGAGAGAATTGGAAAGAATAAACTAAGGTGGTCTGGACATGTAGAGAGGATGGAGGAGAATAGAATTCCAAGACAGATTGTGGAGGCAAAGTGCGAGGGCAAGAGGAAGACCTAGAACAAGGTGGATTGAATCAGTGAAGAGCGGCATAAGAAGACGAAATTTAGACTGCGAAAAGATCATGGAAGAGGAATGGTGGAAGGAAAGAGGAAGATGGAGAAATGCCATAAATACCCCGACCCAGCAGGAGCTGGATAAGGGGAAATTATTATTATTATTATTATTATTATTATTATTATTATTATTATTATTATTATTATTATTATTATTATTATTATTATTTAATTAAAGAACATTAATTGAAGCCACAATATAGAATTGTGAATGAACACACACTGACAGCTCGGAACATACCACTTAATCGAGCAGCTCGTCTGCTTTCTCCCAGGTCTTCGCAGCCCAAATTTTGCACCATTTTTGTAACGCTACTCTTTTGTCGGAAATCACCCAGAACGAATCGTGTTGCTTTCCTTTGGATCTTTTACTGCTCTCGTATCAACTAGTTCTGGAGAGGGTCCCATACACTAGAACCATACTCTAGCTGGGGTCTTACCAGAGACTTGTATGCCCTCTCCTTTACATCCTTACTACAACACCTAAATACCCTGATAACCATATGAAGAGATGATGCTTATACAGGAGAGCCTCCATTAACCGAGATACTCTTTAACCCAAATGACCAACCGAATTTTTAGGAGTATGATATCTGTGGATATTTCGGAAGAAAATGCACTGTCTTCCTTTTAAAAGGAAAGAAAACAAAGGAAAACAAAAGAAAAATGAACAAGGACAATGTAAGTGAGTCACAGCTCGAGTAGATCTGTTATCGGTAGTGTTTTGCGTTGTCGCTAAATTATTGTATACTCATGTTCATTAAAAACCAGAACACCTTGAAAGACTAGAGATAGGAAGTTCATATTCATCGGACATATGCATTAGTAAGTTCTGAAGAAATGATTACCGTTTGAACCATGTCGGCCCTTAGGTTCAAGGTCCACATCGATATGTCGGCGCACCACCACCGACTGGTAAAATACGCCTGCGGCTCTCGTTGTCGTTATAAACCGAAGGCAAAGGATCAGTGTAACACGAGCAGACATGCAGGATGCCTCGCAGACGTATGCGAGAACCGTACCATCAGTGAGTTTGAAAGAGGGCGCATTATTGGCATGCGAGAACGTGATGATCCATCCGAGATATTGTTGCTCGTGTGGGACGAAGTGTATCGGCAGTGCAACGGGTGTGTACAGAATGGTTCACAGAAGGCCGTAGAACAGACATGACGAGATGGGTATGGTCGCACCACCCAGACCACCCCCCAAAAACGTCGACACCACATCCGAATGGCATTGCAGGACAGATCTGTGTCCTCCTCGGCTCTGGCTCATCAGTGGAACAGTGTACTCTATCAGTAGTGACAGTCCGTCGCCGTTTATTACGGTCTGGGTTACCGGCGCGTCGTCCACTTCTCCGCCTATCTTTGATTAATGTGCATAAACATGTTTGCATGAAATGACGTGACTGGGGACAGGAATGGCAGGAGATAGTGTTCTTGGACGAATCCAGGTTCTGTTTATTGGAAAATGATGACCGCATTTTGGTTTGCCGCAGACAGAGGGAGAGGCATCACATTGACTGCATTCGCTCAAGACATACAGCGCCATCTCAAGGCCTTATGGTGTGGGGTGCTACTGGGTACAACCACAAATCACAGTTGGTGTGAGTCCAGGCCACTGTGACCAGTTTGATTACGTGAGTAACATCCTGCGACCCGTAGCCATACCCTTTCTGCACGAGACCCCAGACGCCATATTTCAGCAGGACAATGCGCGACCACATGTTGCTGCACGAACACGTGCCTTCTTTTTGTCACAGGATGTCAGATCGTTGCCCTGGCCCGCCCGATCACCTGACTTGCCGCCAATGGAAGATGTGTGGGAAAATATTAACGACGGGTGCGGCGCTGTGACCCAATACCAACCACCATAGATGAACTGTGGAGCCAGGTGAATGCAGCATGGATGGCTAAACCCAGGACGCCGTTCGCGCCTTATACGCGTCGATACCATCACGCATGGAACAAGTTATCAGTGCCCATGGAGGACTCAGTGCCTACTAGGCAACAGGACACATGTTGAACCTAGGTGAATGAAATGCTAACCGTTTCAGCAGCATATACTAATATACTGTGAATATGAACTTCCTATCTCTAGTCTTTCAAGGTGTTCTGTTGTTTATGAGCATTAGTGTATTTGCCAGTGTATTTTGTATTGCCATCGCCAGAGATAGATTTAATGCATTAGAAGTAAGCGTTCTTCTTCTTACTGTAAGTAGACCGTGAGTTTCTTATCTAAAAATTAGGGCTCTTCCACAAAAAATATCTAATATTTATTTTCTCAAATAGCTTTACGCTTTGTTGAACGAATAACGAAGGTAGGTTATCAAATATCTTCTCAATAAAACGATGGGGTTCCAGGACGTTTGGTCCACGCCTTAAGGTCCACTTACGGTAAGGTCCATCTGAAGTCCAATGTCCAGTACATGTGCAGTCCACAATCCTCTTTCGTTCATCGCTTATATGTCCACTCCAGGTAATGTCCAATTACCGGAAGACCTTTTAATAAACGTTATGTATAATACGTAACAAATCAATACGTATATATACATATGCATGCGTGTGCGTGCGTGTGTGTGTATCATTTTATTTGTGTCCCAGAAATAATTATAGCATATATATGTAGTAGCTGTTATAGATTTCATTCATAAATCATTTCTGCAGGATTTATTTTCAGTCTGTAAGCGACGGCCCTCAGGTAAGTAGTCATGCGTTGTTCGTCCTTATATTGTTGCACAACTTCAGCAGTGTTTTTGGTTTGCTAAATATGCTTTGTTCACCGATGGTCTTACGTTAATGTGGCCTCCTAGAAGCTGGGCGATATCTTGTTCATTTTGCTGCTGTTCATCTATAATTGCGTCTATCAACCTCCATAGGGAGGGATGGTGAACAATCATCAAACTTTGAAATTTATTGTGCCATCCCTCAACGGCATTGTTTGTTCTCTGCTGACCAGTTATCAGGAGGTCATTAAAGTTCCACATTTCGATAGGGGACCTTGCGTTCTCAGCTCTTCGTCGACCTCGAGCTCATCTTCCTCTAACATATACTCGCTAAACGTATTCCACCAGACCGTCAAGATCCTCTGATATTACTTCAACAATGTCATCAAAGACATCAAGGACGTCTTCAATGGGAACAAATGGTAATCTTCACTCCCTATGATGATATATTCTGATGCTAATCCCAGTGGAATAAGCAACCCTTTATGTCTGTAGTTAGGAAAATTTCTCGAGAAGCGTTAATATTTGCCAACTCGAAATCCATCATTCTTGCTTCCGGATTTATACGGACACTTGTCTCTCTAGCTGTACCTACAACACGTTCGTACAGCACTCGATATGTGTCCTCGGTTTTCTGCGGTGTCAGAGCGTATACAAATGGGAAGACGTGCCCTCGGAAAATACGATGCAAGGTAAACAATTGCATGAATTGATTTGGCGCAGTCTTATATGTGCCACCTGCAAACATAATTGGGCTAGCAGAGAGCAGTCTCAGGTTCTCCATTGTGGCAAAAATTATCTTCTGGCCCGGAGTCGTACAAAAGAAACCTCTCTCCAGCACGGGTAATGCGGTATTCATCGAAAATGTCAATGTTTTGCAATGAAGAGGGATTGGTAGGTCGGCCTCTATTTTGATTTCGATTGGCCTGCCTTCGCAACGTATTCCTTTCAGGTAACATCAAAGTTACTTCTTCATCGTGCACGTCTCGTAATGTCATCAGCATAGTTTGTGCTGGGAGTTCATGAGGGTTGCTTTCTGCGCGGCACTTTAGTTTGTTCCTGACCTCCCTTACTTCCCCCATCGTAATCCTCTTCTTGTTTATTCCAATTATTTTCTACAAAGTACATGTTTCTGACATTAATCTTGGAGTTCCTGGAGGAATTTAATCTAATATGCGAAGCTTTCGCGTCGAAATGAAGTTATTTAGATGACTCTAACCTTGACCAGTCAGCAGCTGATCCCCCTTTGACGTCCACCATTTTGGGTTTGATATTACGATCTCAGATGTTATAGTCAGTCTTGTGCATTTCGGTACCAATAAAGTTGGAACATCATATTAGAGCGACCTAGTGGTGATCTGATCACCTAGAACAACTGCGATTGCCAAAAAAGTGGTAAATTCAAAAAAATTTGAAAACCATTAAAATATCAAAAAGTATTGACATTTGAAAGAACTAACGGTACATTCGCGTTCAGCACGTTGGTTGTATACGATAAAGAAATAGACATAAACAATTTGTTGTTACGTAGTGATGTCCAGTGTTATTTTGCCTATTTAAATGACATTTACTGTAGTTTCAACATGTTAGGTTATAAACGCCACAACTCTACTGATCACAGAGATAAGTTACGAAATTCGCTGCTGTTCCTCTTCACACTCACGCACACACACACGACGCGAGTTATGATATAATTAACAAAGGAAACAAACTTCTTCCGACATAAACATTACACACCAGATCCGGTCATGTAACGGCATTACAACACGATGGGCAGTAACCTCGTCCGATCATCGCACAACCTTGAGGCATGGTTTATATCACCCGTTGCTACAATAATATAAAGTTGATGAAGTGTCGATGTGTCAAAGAAAGAATATGGTATATTTTCCTCTCAATAACTCTTCATATTAAATTTACATTTTAAGAAATGTTTACGTATGTTATTCTGCCTTCGTTTTAACGAGCACGCAAACTGACATAAGCTCTTGCGGCGCTTGTCTAACTGTGTGAGCCTGACCTCACTCGCACCTCTTCGAGTACAAAATACTGTTTGGCTTGAGTTTGTATATGTTCTGAAGGGTTGAGGGAGTGCCAGTGGCCACGTGTGACGCAACGGCGCAGCATACAGCGCCCGGCCTTGCCAATATAGCG
Source organism: Anabrus simplex (assembly GCF_040414725.1). Lineage (NCBI taxonomy): Eukaryota > Metazoa > Arthropoda > Insecta > Orthoptera > Tettigoniidae > Anabrus > Anabrus simplex. The sequence continues at coordinate 726,877,049 of NC_090265.1, forward strand.
GTTTTGTCACGGAATCTTACGAGACGACAATTATATCTTTTAACAAGATATTTTTCGTTCTCTCGCGTTAAAGTAAGATACCTAGCGACTGTTTTTTAAAATCGTATTAGCGGCAGAAATAAATCCTTCTCCATCTGTAATGTAGGACTTTTGTAATGAATTTTGCTATGTTTCATTAATGTAAGTTGGCGACACGCTTAACTTTACCTACCAGAACGCAAGCACAAAATATTAAAATTACTAACGTTCCTGATGTTTATTTTATGTGTCAATGAATATCGTCGTTAAATTATGTTTGTGAGTAATCATATAGCGTGCAGTGGATATCCCTTTCAAATTTATAAATATGTGTAAAGTAGCCTTCAAGTTGCAGGTAAAGTATTTTATAAATTTCAGCTTTGCGGCAAATGAAATTGTGACTAAGTGTTTGTGCGCGCGCGTATGTTGGCAAGAGCTATGGTTATTTATTCCTGTGTGAGGCAAGAACTTGTTGCTTTCAGTACCGATCTTATTAGTTCATTTGAAGGTGTCGTTCGAGGTTTTGGAACAAATACTTTTGGTGAGGAGGCCCTACAGGTGTTTTCTTCATTATTTTTCTATGAGTTTGTTAATTTATTCAATAATTTTCTTAAAACAGGAATTTTAAAGAAATGCATGTGGATTAAACTAAATCTGTACCTCGGAAGTATAGGACACTATCTCCTTTTTTAACAGGAATGGGATTATTGGCACACCCAATATGGGTTTCTTGTTCTCTACTCAGAGAAAAGAAATTGTACTTAAGTAAGGCATCTAGGAAGCAAAGAAAATTTGTATTTATCAGAGACACATAACAGTTACACAACATAAAGCCTGTTGTACACGATCAAATTTCTGTCAAAGACAGACTTCACAAGAACTGTCAATACTTCACACGTGTACTTGCAAATACTGTAGCTTTCAATACTTGACAAGTTTTGAGAAGTCTTCAGAAGTCTTGAAAGTGAATTAGAACATGTTCTAATCGATCAAAGAATTGTCAAGTCTTTGACAGAACTGACCAATGGGGTTCAAGTATTAACGGTGCGTGCTAGGCTGCTAGGAATGCTGGGATTGCTGGGAATCAAAACAACAAAAAACGGCTTCTTCATGAGCGAGGGATGTGGAGTGTGTATTAATTACTAAGTATGAGGCACATCCCTGGCTACATTCAGTCGACTCCATAGAGTAGCACAGTAAAATCAATAAAACGGCACCTTACAAGGAGATAGCAAGAGAAATATCCACAGACCGGTTTCATGCAGCTCTCCAAGCCACCCTATGCAGTGCTAAACTTTTCATTTCCACGTAACTACTACATCCTACACCTGCTTTAATCTGCACGTCATATTCATACCTTAGTCTACCCCTACCGTTCTTACCGCCTACACTTCCCTCAAAAACCAACTGAAGAAGTCATGGGTGTCTTAAGATGTGCCCTATCATTCTATCTCTTCTTCAAGTCAAATTTATCCAATCTCTTCATTCGTGATTCGATCTACACATCTGACCTTCAGCATTCTTGTCTAACACCACGTTTCTAAAGCTTCTATTCTCTTTCTTTCTGAGCTAGACATCGTCCATGTTTCATTTCCATTCAATGCCACGCTCCAGACGAAAGTCTTCAAAAACATCTTTCTAATTTCTATATCAATGTTGAAAGTGAGCAAATGTCTTTTCTTAAAAAAGGCCTTCCTTGCTTCTGTTAGTCTGCATTTTATGTCCTCCTTACTTCTGCCATCGTTAGTTATTTTACTACCCTAGTAACAATAGATCTTCAGCAGTATCAGATAAAATAACAATATCACCTGCAAATCTCAGGGTTTTGATTTCCTGTTCTTGGGTAGTGATTTCCTTTCCATAAAATCGTTTCAGGTGATACTTCGTTAAAAGAACGCTCTTGTACAATAGCACCGTTAAATAATGTAACTTCTGTAACTTATAGCATAGGTAAATTTACACTGTCTGTACTTGCGGCTTTGAAAGAGTTGTTTACAATTGTTAAATTTACTGATGTCATCCACAGTACATAAAATCGTTCATCCAGCTGCTCTTTGTCTCGAGGCGGATGCAGTGTTTCTATGCGTGTCTCCTTGAACACAGTAAACCTCTGTGGGTGAGGCCGGTAGAATAACATCCACGGTATCCCCTGCCTGTCGTAAGAGGCGACTAATCTCCCAAAGGGAGAATGGGTTGGCGACCACTTGAACCTTTGCTGATTCCTGGCAATGTTTCCATTTACTTGTGCCAGGCTCCTCACTTTCATCTATCCTATCCGACCTCTCTTGGTCAACTCTTGTTCTTTTCCGACCCCAACAGTATTAGGTTTTCGAGGCCTGGGGAGACTTTCATTTTCACGCCCTTCATGTCCTTTGTCGTTTACCTTCATTTTTCGAAGTGTCGGACTTCTTCCATTTTAACGTAGTCTTACGTTACTCGACAATAGAAAGAAAAATTGTTAGTATTTGGATAGAACGCGTATATCGCCGAGAGTATGTAACTTACGATTCTGTTTAATGTCCCAATTCATAGATAAGAGAGGACGCTACCTGTTGCAGTTGCAAAATAATAATAATAATAATAATAATAATAATAATAATAATAATAATAATAATAATAATAATAATAATAATAATAATAATAATAATAATAATCTAAAACGTAGCCTAGTTTTCATGAAATATCGCTTCAAATTAAGGCGAAATTTTTGCTAAATATGTGACGTCACACGCATACTCTGTTATAAGATGGCGCTGTGCTGACTCGCGCGCAGAGTTGGAGGTTAGTTGTCGTTGTCAATACATCACGGTCAATCAGTCAATCAATCAATCAATCAATCAATCAATCAATCAATCAATCAATCAATCAATCAATCAATCAATCAATCACTACTGATCTGCATTTAGGGCAGTCGCCCAGATGGCAGGTTCTCTATTTGCTGTTTTCCTAGCATTTTCTTAAATTATTGCAAAGAAATTGGAAATTTATCGAACATGTCCCTTGATAATTTATTCCAATCCCTTATTCCTCGTCCTATAAATGAATATTTGCCCCAATTTGTCCTCTAGAATTCCAACTTTACCTTCATATTATGATCTTTCCTACTTTAAAGAGTTCTACTCAAGCTTATAATCTGCTTATATCATCCCACACCAATTCTCCACTGACAGTTCGAAGCATACCACTTAGTCGAGCATCTCGTCTCCTTACTTCCAAGTCTTCCCAGCCCAAACTTTGCAACATTTTAGAAACAATACTTCTTTGTCTGTACTCACCCAGAACAAATCGTGTTGCTTTCCTTTGCATCTTTTCCAGTTCTCATATGAAGTAATCCTGTTGTGGGTCCCATACACTGGAACCATACTCTAACTGGCGTGTTACCATCGACTTACACGCCCTCTCCTTTACATACTTACTACCACCCTAAATACTCTCATAACCATGTGAAGAGGTCTGTAACGTTTCTTAACAACCTCCTTCATATTACTCCAATGAAGATTATTCCTTATATTAATATCTAGGTACTTACAGTGCTCCCCGTGAGGTACTATTAATACTATCACTCCATCAACACAGTAAAAGAAAGCCATTTGCGAAGCAATCATCAACTATTGTAAGGAGAAGTATGGTCTCATGACTGGTGCGCGGGAAACGGTGGCGAAACTGTTACATCGGTTTTGGGTGAGCCAAAGTTTAAACAACGAACTGCTCAATTCAATTGCTCTCACTTCCTTAAGAGGATCTATTTTTATTCTGAGGAACCATCTTTATAGCCTGTAAAAATTATGGCTGATATTACGAATGTATTACTTTTTTAAAGTATATAATCGTTTATATATTATACTTTGTTCTAGGCAGGACTCAACAGAAGAAAGTTTAAATAAATAAATAAATAAATAAATAAATAAATAAATAAATAAATAAATAAATAGATAAATAAATAAATAATAAATAAATAAATAAATAAATAAATAAATAAATAAATGTGGCAGTTGCGTAGAAATGAAAAACTGGTATGGAGAGCTACATTAAACAAGTTTATTGTCCGATAACCCAAACAACAACCTTTTGAAACAACGTAATTTATGCACAGGTGTGTTTACCGCATACCTTAGAGCGATGCCAGCAACAGAGATGCCGTCTAGTGGGAGTAATCAATAAATCAATCAATCGACCGAGGATGTGCGGCTAGGGGCGCGCACTTGTGAGCTTGCATTCGGGAGATATTGGGTTCGAACCCCACTGTCGGCAGCTCTGAAGATGTTTTTCCGCGGTTTCCCATTTTCATACCAGACAAATACTGGGGCTGTACCTTAATTAAGGACACGGCCGCTTCCTTCCCAAGCCCAGTCCTTTCTTGTTCCACCGTCGCCATAAGACCCATCTGTGTCGGTGTGACATAAAGCAGATTATAAAAAAAGAGAAAAAAGAAAATCAATCAGTAGGACCACTGAACTCCATTTAGGGCTGTCGCCCAGGTGCCAGATTCCCTACCTGTTGTTTATCTAACCTTTTCTTAAATAATTTCAAAGAAGTTGGACACTCGTCGATCATTGCCCTTGATACATTATTCCAATCCCTTGCTCCTCGCCCTATAAATTAATATATGCCCAAGTTATCCTCTTGAATTCCATCTTTATCTTCGTATTAGGTTCTTTCCTACTGTTAAAAACTCCATTCACATTTACTAATGTCATCTGAGAACTCGGAACATACCACTTACTCGAGCAGCTCGTCTCATTACTCCCAAGTCTTCCCAGCCCAAAGTTCGCAACATTTTCGTAACACTATTCTTTTTGCCCGAAATCACCCAGAACAAACAGTAGTGCTTTCCTATGAAACATTTCCAGTTCTCGAATCAAGGAATCCTGTAAATTAGGGTCTTAGCAGTACGTATATGCCCTCCCATTTACATCCTTACTGAGTAGATCCCGCTGACTTGCTGGATAATTGTTGAGTGAATGAAGGAATGAATGAGTTGAATGAATGGATTGCTGTATATTTTTACAGATTATGCTTGTAAATGCCATACGATAATAATAATAATAATAATAATAATAATAATAATAATAATAATAATAATAATAATAATAATAATAATAATAAGTGAACTTTATTTTGTGTATTTTAAGGATTCTCTCATTTTTCTTCTTTTTTTCGTTTGGGCCAACTGTGGACCACGTTAATTCGATTTCAGCTGCTTCTGGGCTTTGATCTGCGCCCAGCAATCCTTCATTCTTTCACTCTGCAATCTTCTTCTCTCTTCCGTCCATGGTGTTTGGGTCCGCAAACTAACTTTTTTTTTTGAAATCTTTGTGTTCTTTATTTTCGACTTGTAAGTTTCCCTGTTGCCTATTTCCGATCCTTGAATTCCCATTTCCGTCAGGTCCTTCTTCACTTTCTGATGCCAGCGTACCACAGTTTTCCTGGTCTCAAAAACCGTTACTATCTAGTTGGTCAGTCTTCCCGGGTCAATTCTGTGGATGAGTCCAAAAAACATGGTTCTCCTCTTAAGGATGGTGTCTCAGATATTTTCTATCTTGCAGTACAGTCCTTGGTTTGCTTTCTTTCTGTATGATCCACCTTTTGTTCTTTGGGCTCCTTAGGATTTTTCGCTCCACCAGTTCTAACTTCTTGACCAATCCTACCTTTATTAGGTTCAAACATTCAACTGCATATAAGGCTTCTGGACGGACAACTGTCTGGTAATGTCTGAGTTTTGCATTGATTGAGATCTTCTCCTTGTTATAGGTGTTCATACTTAGCTTGTGTGCCAAGTTCATTTTGTTAATTCTCGATATCAGTGCCTCTTTCTCTGGCAGGTTGTTATCTATCCACTCTCCCAGATATTTAAATTTCTCTACTTTCCGAACCCTCCCTCCCTCCCTCCCTCCCACCACTGTCATCCTTCTGGGTTCTGTTTCGTTGTTGGTCATGTACCGTGTCTTCTCGAAGGAGATCCGTAAGCCTGCCTTACTTGCTTGTTCCTGGAGCTGGGCGATCTGATTCCGTCCCTTCTCTATTGACTCGGACAGAATCACAAGGTCATCCTCAAAGACTAGGCAGTCAACTACTGTCCCTCTATTCTTATATCCCATTATTATTATTATTATTATTATTATTATTATTATTATTATTAAATGTATTTGTTTCATTTGTATTTGTAATTATGTAAATGTATACTCTTCTAGTGGTTAAGTGTAAGAGAGGACCTTAAACCCTAACTTCGCCACCAATGAAGGCATTATCTATCTATCTACCTCCAAATACTCGCATAACCACATGCAGAGATAAGTAGCCTTTACAACCACATTAACATTTCCAAGTTCTTTGAAATCATTTAAGAAACTGCTAGGAAACCAACAGATAAGAAATCCGCCACCTGGGCGATTTCCTTAAATGTAGATCTGATCAGTAGTGATTGGTTGATGATTATCTGGATTACCGCACCTAGGTTTTGTATTGTATGCGAAGATGAGTTCTGAACAAGGATCATAACTTGGCTTTCTTCTCAAGTCACCATAAAAGAAGCTGACTCAAGTCAAGTCGGAAGAAGGAACCACAAGCAGACAGCAGGAGAAAGTGTTACCGCCCGCTCGAGAGAAAGTTCCGGTGTGGACGAGCTCCATGGAAATATGGGCCGTGCTCCACTTGGAGACCATCGCGTGTTACTGTAACAGCTTATGTCATAACTAGCGCCTTCACGAGATGGGAACAAGAAGTCACGGCCTCCCGAACTGAACCACGTCCAAGAAACAAAAGTAAATACAAAGCGAGCATGGATCTGAGTTCAGAATGGGTAATACCACTCACAGCCTTCGTGATCGACAGGTCGTGTTGTAGCTCCGATGACGTCACACAAAGAAGTGACTCGCGCAATGCAAGCACATGATACCTCTGTGTCCTGCAGTTCAGAAATATTCACTAATATTGCATTAATATAACATAATATTAACACATGCGAGCCTCCGTGGCTCAGGCGGCAGCGCGCCGGCCTCTCACTTCTGGGTTGCGTGGTTGAAATCCCGGTTTTTCCATGTGAGATTTGTGCTGGACAAAGCGGAGGTGGGGCAGGATTTTCTCCGGGTACTCCGGTTTTCCCTGTCATCTTTCATTCCAGCAACACTCTCCAATATCATTTCATTTCATTTCATTTTTCACTCATTAATCATTACCCCAGAGGAGTGCGACAGGCTTCGGCAGCCGGCACAATTCCTATCCTCGCCGCTAGATGGCTGCTTCATTCATTCCATTCCCGATCCGATCAAACAACCGGAAACAGGCTGTGGATTCCCATTTTCAATATCAACACCTGCAATCATGTGACATTTCCAAAGTTAGCTGTATGTACTTTTTGAAGAAGTAAGCTTCAAAAGTGACGAAAACAGTTAAAAACCATAACCATTGTTTTACTCGTCAATTACCCCAACAAATCACAATTATTAAGCATTAATAAAAATTTAGAGACAATGAACGTACATAAACACATTAATAAAATAATATTTTACCTCTATACCTCTACGTGGCCATAAATACAGCAGCTTTCGCGTTTTTTTTTTCTTGGAACTGTCTTAATGGCTGGAGGTCATCCAAACATTTGTGTGACATGACGCGACAAAATGTGTGACGGAAGTGTAACCATAGCAATGGCTATCACCGGGAGACATATTTATGTTCATTTGATTTTCACAAAGGGAAAAGTTTTTTCTTTTTTTAAGGCCCTTTCTTCCATACGAATTGTACTATAGTAGTTTAGGAATAACCCATGTTTTCGCAAATGGTAATGAACTGACCGGAAAAATCTGTTAGTTGCTTCCCACATTCAAGAAAATTGTCAAGGAATTACTGTCAGATTTTTTATTATGGACACTCGAGTTTGGGCGTTAATAACTAACAAACCGAGAGTCCTATTGAAAAATAAGTTACACTAATATTTTCCTTGTTTAATTCTGCAATAGAGCATATAAGAAAAACTGTTTTCAGTCATTAATTCGTTTTATTTGTGATTGCAGTAAATATTGACCGGGTTTTTAGCTTCTCTAGGAACCAATCACTTAAAAATATATACATGAAAAACTACTTATCTGACGATTATGAAATTCATATATGTTTTAGTCACGCGTATTCGTAATGCAATACTCAAATTACAGTTTCTTTCAACCACCCCAAAGAAAGTTCTTTTCATTTTCCTACAGCAACATTTTCTCAGTCCAGGATAAACGTACAACAAAAACTTGGGTTTTTTGAAGTTCTCAGTCGTGGTTATCAGAAACTACAACCACTGTAACCGTACAGTGTGTTAAGAAGATTTGTACTGATGGGGAGTTGAATGTGCGTTGGACCGTACGATTAACAACGATCGGGCGAGTTGACTGCGCGGTTAGAGACGCGCGGCTGTGAGAGATAGTGGGTTCGAACCCGGCAAATGCTGGGGCTGTACCTTAATTAAGGCCACGGCCGCTTCCTTCCAACTCCTAAGCCTTTCCTATCCCATCGTCGCTATAAGACCTATCTGTGTCGGTGCGACGTAAAACCACTAGGGGAAAAAAAAAGATTAACAACGGACCGGATGGTGAAGTCGGGTACAGCGTTGCCGCATTCAGTAGTAAACACAGCGCGCAACAATCGGAGCTTTATGTTTACTTTCAAACTGATTTCATTTCCTCGTACAAATTCCACTTCCCATCAACTTTTCTCATAAGGCCGTTGGGCGTTCAATTGCAGGTTTACACTTGATTGGCCTCCTAATTTAGAAATGTCACACTGTACAATTTTTACAAGGTTTATTTTCATTACTATCTACATATCTTTACAATATTTAATTCTGTCAATATTATTCGTGTGAAAAATCACTGTTTCGACAAATCGAAACTGCTGTCATTCATGTTGATTATGACTGGCTCGATATGAGAGACATTTTCAGACAGTCCATCTTTCTCCCAGGGGTAGTCTTTCATCTTCTTAGCGCGGGTTTTTACATTGTTTCCAGGGTTTCAAAAGCGTAGCAATTGACATATCAGTAAAATCCTCATATTCCAACAGTTTCAGGCGGAGGCTCTTGATTGTTGAGAATGCCTTATTCATGTAAAAATCGGGTATATTTCCTCGTATCGTGGCCAAAGTAAGATCATCATGTTGGATTTTCGAACGCCCCAGCTTCAAACCTTCTTGACCTGGATGATAATATATTTCCTTTCAAGTGGCTCCTACTGTCTTCACTGACGACAAAGGTAATCCAAGATATGTTTGCCAAGCTGTACTTCCTCTTAAAACAATAACCACCACCACCACCACCACCTCTGTCACTTTCTGGCACACAGGGAACCTCTGTACCGGGCGAGTTGGCGCGTAGAGGCGCGCGGCTGTGAGCTTGCATCCGGGAGATAGTAGGTTCGAATCCCACTATCGGCAGCCCTGAAGAGGGTTTTCCGTGCTTTCCCATTTTCACACCAGGCAAATGCTTAATTAAGGCCACGGCCGCTTCCTTCCAACTCCTAGGCCTTTCCTATCCCATCGTCGCCATAAGACCTATCTGTGTCGGTGCGATGTAAAGCCCCTAGCAAAAAAAAAAAAAAAAAAATCCTCTGTCCCCTACATTTCCCCGTCATTTTGAAAGCGACAAATAGAACTCAAGACAATTGCAAGTTCACCCTCTGACAACGGTGGTCTCGGAGACATCTTGAAGTCATGTGGCTAACATGCAGAACACAGACTGCTCGAGGGAGCGGCAACCCTGCACCCGGTTTCACCACCCTGCCTGCTGTTAATCGCACGGTCCAGCGCGCATACAACTCCCTATCAATATTACTCTTTATAAATTTAGTATCACTGTACGGTTACATTGGTTGTAGTTTCCGATAACCACGACTGAGTGCTTCGAAATAAACCCAAGTTTCCTCTTGTAAGTTTATCCCGGGCTGAGAAAAAGTTGATTTAGAAAAATGACAAATTCTTTGGGGTCGTTGAAAAATGTAACTTGATCATTACCGGTATAATACGAATACATGTGGCTATAACATATAAACATTTCTTTACCATCAGACATGTAGTTTTCTTCTTCTTCTTAATCTGTTTACCCTCCAGGGTCGGTTTTTCCCTCGGACTCAGCGAGGGATCCCACCACTACCTCTCAAGGGCAGATACAGTTACCTTTCAACTATGCACGTGAAGGAGACAGCAATTCAACAGGAATCGTCGCCTCCACAATATGCATTTCACCACATCAAGAGAAACATCAAGATCATCGTGGGACATCAACCTTTCTGCCAGCATGAAGTACTAAACGTGTGAGGCACCTCTAACATCGAGAGGATGGACGTGACGGACATGCTGATATAATGGAGGCGCTGATCGAGAATTGAACCCCATCGTAAAATTTAAGTACCGTTTTTGAAACTTTTCCTGTTCCATCTATGTAGAAACTAGGTGATTTATATTCTTTAGTTGGTATTTTTTGCTAAATTCTGTCATATTTAGTGATATTTCACACTTCCTATCCTCGAGGTAATGGTAGACTAGTTACATGTATGATTGAGCTTTGACATTCTATTAGTGTAGTTAGACGTAGTTCGCCTTTGGAATATTTTCCAATGTATGCCTCGCTTTAATTGAAGCTTAAAACAACTGAACATTCGCTTAACATTGAATTCAACCAGTAATCGTGACATTTTGGGATTATGAGATTGAATGGAGTGTTGTTCCATTGCATTCGATTGACTTAAGATTCATCTGTGCATCATTTGAGACTTGGCCAAGATGATTTCAACTGAATTCCAGATTTATTTTGAGTTAAATGATAGATTTAATAATCATTAATTATTATAATAACTCCAATTACAAGACCGGGTTAAAGACTAAATGAAAGGTCGTAAGCATAAATGGTAATTGATTATTATTGTGAATGAAGTTATTGTGCTCTTAACGTTGAATATTGGAATATTGATGGATCCTGTGGGATTGAATTACAGTTATTTAGAAGCATGTGTCTTGGGAACACTGCGTTCTGATATTAATTTGAAGCATAAATGAGTGTCATTTTGAAGTGAGAATAATAATAAATGAATTAAAGCTTACTGACCACGTTTTTGTTCATTCGAGTCGTTAACCAACCTGATGGTAGTGATGATTATTTTCTACCAGATTCTAGAGTTGCATCTAATTCAGATCGATCGCCGTCGAAATATTATGGTTACATTCTTTCAAGTGATTGCCTTAATTCAATCACGTGTCACGCACATTGCCGAGCATGTTCATGGACTTAAAGCTCATCTGTTTGATTCAGGTAGGACGTAAAAATCATTAATAATAACTCGACTGTAAATAATGTATATATAAACTTTTTCGTGTATCCTCTGTGTGAATGAATGAATGAGTGGTGTAGATAGTTATATTTTCAGACATGAATTTTGTGTATTGTGTTGTGGTCCGATCATGCGTTCGCCGTGATGATCTAGACCAGGGCCTCTCAGAGTGCATGCACTGTGCACGGTGCAAGACGACTTCGCTTGGTTGACCAGAGTGCAGACCCCCACTCCTCGATTTGGAGCAATAGCGCTGTCTCTCATTTTCCCCACGCCTGTCTCGTTCGCTCCGCCTGTCTCCCTCTTCCTCGTTTGCTCCGTAGCGCTCCAAATCCGAGCCGAGCTTAGCCGAGTAGCCCAGAGACGAAGCGTTGGTCCGAGGCGAACCGAGCGGGACCGATGCACAGTGCACGGAGCTCTTGCGCCTCGATTTGCACGCGTGAAATTTTGGGCGTTTGAGAGGCCCTAATCTAGACTATCCCAGCGTTGCATTGGTCAAATTATTGTTGTGGAAGTGTTTATTTCAACCTTAAATCACTTTAGTGATAAGATGAATTTAAATACAAGATGAAAGCTCATTTTGTTTTAATTATAAAGGCAATGATTTAACCATGTAAAAGCTGACTATCAGGAAATTTAAAGTAGGCTTATCCAATTTAACGAATAAAGGTGTTTAATATAAAGTAAATCATCTCAAGTCAACATAAGGTTATTAGACGAGAATGTGTGCGGTCAAGAATAAGGTTTTTAATTGTAGTAAATAATCCGCGAATAGGGATATTATCCTAAAATTATCAGTGACCTTAAAGTCAAATCATGATGTGATTAATCTTCTATTAGGCAATTGGCTAATTACCAATGTTAAATAATTTTTTAATTATTGTAGTCACGACATAATTTGCCAGAAGTATGTTAATTCATGAATGAAGCTAACAATTACTTAGATATGAGCAGTAATGGAATAATTAATTATTAATAACAAGAATTTAAACAAGTTATTCACCACGTGGTTGACTGAACGTCTGAGTTAGTTTGTACAAGTGAGAAAGTAGATAGAGTGACATTTTTATTAGGAAATTATTGTCAGGACAATGTTTCCTCAACTATTTGATTTTTGGAGCCACTGGAGGCCTAATTTTGATTTTGTTATTTTCCAGCGGGTAATCTTTGCCTACGGAACTGAAGAACAATTCCAGATCAATTTTACAGTCAGACCCAATATTGTCTACGTGAAATGTTAAATTTTGGAGTCAGCACGAATGTTTTGCAATTATATTTTAAAGATGGCTTATGTAATAAATGCAAAACCTGTGGTTTTGATTTGCGTTTTCTTTGGTCTTCAATCCTACCCGTTTAAAATGCCTCTAAGGAAGGATCCCACCTTTGGGATCTCACGTGCGAAGGCTGAGCTGGACCAGGAAATATGGGGTAGTACGGTAAGAGATACTAATTAAAACCACATTTTCGTACAAACAGAAGGGAAGGGAAGACGTTAGCCAGTAATACACATTGCTGAAAGGAAGGTGGTCAAGGACACATTGTATGTGTTGACGAGATCCGGATTATACAGTAATTGCAGAGTGAGATAATACCTGAGCAGCTGACTAGGAAAGGATCGTTTCGACGATAGGAATCATTTATTCCAGAGACAAACGTGATTTGTAATATAATTGTAAAATTAGTGTAGTTACCGGTATTGTGTAAAATAGCATAAGGTTCAAGAATAGCGTGTGATAAATTGGTGTGTGTGGTTAGTGAAATAAAAATGCATTCTATTGGAGTATTGTACGGTTCCTGTACAATGCTTACGGCCTCAATCATGGGCTAACATCATCATGGATACGAGGGCCGACTGAATGCAGTAATCAACCGATGACCAGCACGAGGTAATGGAATTGTTGAATTTTAATTTTTTGTAATTAATGTGGCGATGATCAATGCGTTGTCCGCATGTAGGGTAGACTGGTATAGACTCCCCATGAGGAGGATTATATGATTAGTTATGACAAGCAGAAATTGAGTTCACGCACCTAATAATAATGATAATGATAATAATAATCCATGAGGGAGACTGGAGCAATCAAGTTTAACTCGATCGGGATTTGAGTGTTTTAATCTAGCGTAAGGCATGAGATGAGATTAGGAGTATCCGTGTCATTTTGATATTAAATATTATTATTATTATTATTATTATTATTATTATTATTATTATTATTATATAAATAATATTTCAAATTTCGTGACAGAGCAGGAAATCGAACCCGGGCCTCTGTGGTGGCATCTAATAATACTAACCACTGAACCACAGAAGCGGACATTATTATTATTATTATTATTATTATTATTATTATTATTATTATTATTATTATTATTATTATTATTATTATAGTGGTTGCAAGAATTACGATGAGGTGTCAGCAAGGATACATGCTGGAGGGAGGTAACGGGAGTGTTCTCTGACAAGAGAATGTCGATGCATCTAGAAAATGGCTATCTACGGAGCGGAGTGCTGACCAGGTAGATCACCAGCTTCACGCTTGGAGATGCGTATGTTGCGTTGGTTGATCGGAACCACTCGGCCTGGCCTTATCACATGAGATGCTATTCGCCCCCCACCCCCCCCCAATGGTATGGCCACATCATGCACGTCACCGATATTGTCTACCACCTTAATGTCGGCAGAACTCGACCAATTGGAAGACCAAAACAACGATGGCAGGATGCCATCAACGCTGACGTAAGAACTTTCCACCTACAACGCAATGATGTTTTCGATCGTAGGAAATGGCGTTCCTTGATCCGTCAAGCGTATCCTACACCAGTAAGATACATACTTGGAATAATAATAATTAGTGGATCCGTCCTGCTCCGCAGCATTCGTTATAAACAGGTCAGGTAACTCGTCTAGATATGCATATCACCGAGCGAGTTGGCCGTGCGGTTAGAGGCGCGCAGGTTTCAGCTTGCATGTGGGAGAAAGTGGGTTCGAACCCCACTGTCGGCAGCCCCCAATATGGTTATCCGTGGTTTTCCATGTTCACACCAGGCAAATGTTGTGGCTGTACGTTAAGGCCACGGCCGCTTCCGTCCCACTCCTACGCCTATCCCATCCCATCGTCACCATAAGACCTATGTGTGTCGGTCTGACGAAAAACAAATTGTAAAAATGATATGCATGTCATAGTCATATTGTTTTTCGTGCACTTTTCCAATAGTTTTATGAACATTTAATACCGGTAATGTAGTTTATAACACTTCTTTCCGTACAGTATTCACTGTGCTTCGACCATTCGGCCGTACCTGGATCTTAACATTTTCAAACGATCTTGCTGGAGATAATGCAACATATAATTGGTCGTGACTAATTACCGGTTCGGTTAAGTAGACACCCACTTTCTCGAGAGGTTGTCCCTGCTCTATTAATGGTCATATAGAAGGCTAGTAGACTTGATACCTTCGAGTCTGTGCGTACGTCGATGTTTTCTATTAGCAGCATAGTAGGGGAGCTGTGAGAGTACTGAATCCACCTCCTCGTCACGCTCTCGGGAGAGCCCTCCTCCTCCACCAGCGCCACACGCTCTCAGGAGAGCCCTCCTCCTCCACCAGCGCCACACGCTCTCGGGAGCGCCCTCCTCCTCACGCTGGCTAACAGCGCGATCCTAACCTCACATCAGCCCTCTTGGAGGGGCTTAACCTAACTTTTTATGCGTAAGAGTGCTAGCCTAACCTCACGGAAGGGCTAAACCTCAGTTTTACAGCCGGATGCCCTTCCTGACGCCTAAGAGCGCGACCCTAACCTCATTTGTACTATCTTGGAGGGGCTTAACCTAACAAAGACAGCAAGCCTAACCTCATGGAAGGGCCTAACCTGATTTACGGCTGGATGCCCTTCCCGACGCCAATTGCACAAGATGACGGCTATAGATGGCTCCTTATGGGACACCGCCTAACCTCACATCCGCTATCTTAGAGGGGCTTAACCTAACTTTTAACGCACAAGACAACAAGCCTAACCTCATGGAAGGGACTAACCTCAGTCTTACGGCCAGATGCCCTTCCCGACGTCAATTTCACAAGATGGCGGCTATACATGACCCATTACGAGAGTAGAGTGTCGGCCTCCGGATCCCAAGATAGCGGGTTCAAACCCGGCAGAGGTAGTCGGATTTTTGAAGGGCGGAAAAAAGTCCAATCGACACTCCATGTCGTACGATGTCGGCATGTAAAAGATCTCTGGTGATACATTTGGTGTTTACCCGACAAAATTAATTAAATCTCAGCCATAGACGCCCAAGAGAGATCCGGTTTACTCTAGGTCCGCTAGATGGCAGACAGAGTAAACCGGAACGTCGAAATTGACGAGCAGACAGCCAGATGGCGTCAAATCGAAATGTCTGCAAACGGTAGCTGAGGCCATACGATTATTATTATTACCTTAAGGGTGCTTGCGCAAGATAGTGGCTGCAAGATGGCTGCTATACATAGGCTCTTGTGAGACGCTCTTAGGATGCTTGCGCAAGATGGCGGCTACAAGATGGCGGCTATACATGGCTCCTTATGAGACACCTTTTAAGGGCGCTTGCGCAAGATAGCGGCTGCTCTTATAAGACGGCTTAAAGGTGCTTGCACAAGATGGCTTGAGACGTCCTAAGGATACTTGCGCAAGATGCAGACACAAGATGGCGGCTATACACGGCTCCCTATGAGACACCTTAAGGGTGCTTGCACAAGATGACTGCTGCTCTTATCAAGAAAGCTAGCTTGGAGACTAACGTACCGTGCTGGTTCGATTCATTAAATTTAGGGCTTAAATGCAAAATGTTAAATATCTCGAAAACGGTGCGTCGTAGAGCAAAACGGACAAATTTTTTCTGCCTGATACATATGTTCGCAGTATCAGGAACATCATAGCATAAGGAAAAAGTAGTCTAATGATGAGATCAACGGTTCGGTTCCTACTTAGGCACTTTGGCATTGACAGTTGTCTCATTCTACAAGATGGCGGCTTTACATAGCTTCTTATGAGACTGCTTAAGGGTGCTTGCACAAGATGGCTTCTGCTCTTATGAGACTCCCTAGGGATCTTTGCGCAAGATGGCGGACACAAAATGGTGGCTATACACGGCTCCTCATGAGACTGCTTAAGGGTGCCTGCACAAGATGGTGGCGGCTCTTATGAAGAAATCTAGCTTAGAGGCTACTGCGCAAGATGGCGGCTGCTGTAATGCATGTGGTAGAGGGCAATTTGAAATTCCACGTGCTCTTCAAAGCTACATTCTTTTTGACAGCGGCCATCTTTAATCAACAGAGCACCGTGCTGCCATCTTTAGCTACTACCTTTGAAATGTGGTGGTGGCAATTTGAAAAATCTACATGGTTTTGACAGCTGTCGACCACCATCTTTAAACAACAACGCATCGTGCTGCTATCTTTATGACACTAAACCTCATCCTTATACATGTGGTGGTTGGTAATGTGCTATTTTGACAGCTCCCATCTTTAATCAACAGAGCACAGTGATGCTATCTTTACAGCACTAAACCTCATACCTTTGAAATGTGATGGCGGGTAATTTAAAAAATTCAACGTGCTTTTTTTACAGCTGTCATCTTTAAACAATGGCGGCTATACATAGGCTGGTAAGGCCTCATCCTTCTCCTCCTCCTTCACTTCCTCCTCCTTCACTTCCTCCTCCTCCTCCTCCTCCTCCTCCTATGTCAAGGCATAGCTTTATCGAAGAAGTTTAAACCTGCATCGCGAAGGCAAGGGTGTGCAGCGATAACATCATTGTGCATGTTTAGACTCGCAGATCACAAAAGAAACATAACAAGACTAGAATTAAACACTGTACTCGATGTCGTTAACCTCAACATGTGATAAGAACATTGATTGATGTGTTCAGAACACTACATAAGTGATTAAGACTAGAATCGAACACTGTACTCGATACAACATGTGTTTAGAATATGTTAGGGATACCTTTGTTCTAAGAAGATCAGATTGAAACATAACAAGACTAGAATCGAACACTGTACTCGATGTTGTTAACTTCAACCTGTGATCAGAACATTGTTTGATGTGTTCAGAGCAAAAGTACAACTTCAATGATTTGCCTAGTGTAAAAATCAAAAACTATGGAAACACACTGTGCGCATATCGCGTAGCTAACTCTCTCAGTAAGCGATATTGCAAAAGTACAACTTCAGTGATTTACTTAGTGTAAAATCATAAACACACTGTGCACATATCGCGTAGCCATCTCACTCAGTAAACGATACAGCAAAGCACAACTTCAGTGATTTGCCTAGTACGAAAATCAAAAACACACTGTGCACATATCGCGTAGCTAACTCGCTAGGTAAATGATAATCTGATTTAGTTACAATCACCGCCGTCTCAATCCTATATACTGCCTGCTCTATGCTATGCAGTTAACATGCTTCTCAGCGTGAGCTCTTAGTGTCACGAATCTCCGCTAGGGGCGCCAGCTAACGCACCCAACTTATCTCCGTACCCACGGTGTTGTGTTCTAGTGCATTTGCATCGAGCCTTTATGTGTGTATCTCTGGTTGTAAAACGACTAATGGTTGTGTTCCTCTCTGTATATCAAAGCAGGAAATCCAAATTCTTCAGGTGTGAAGATTCCTGTTATCCCCCCAACTAAAGAACTTTGGGAAAATTGGCTTAACGCTATAATCAAGGCAATGATCAACCAAGGGTAATCAATGGATTCCATCCGATTATTCTCGTGTTTGTAGCCTGAATTTTAGAGATGGGGATAAAAGATAAAACTAAAAGAAAAATATATTGAAGCAAGAGAGCGTGGCTAGTCGGACTTCGAATTATCTCCATTAACTACAAACTAGAAAAATAGCTCCACGAAAGACCAGACTGCGACAAGATACTTCTTAGGAAGAAATCTGTGATAAAACAAGCTCTTCAATTGCAGGAAATATATAGGATGAGTGCGAAACTCATTTGGACAACGATGTATCAAGCCAAATCAATATTCCAACGAGTAAGAATGACAGCAGCGATCAGAAAATCGGACATTAGAGGCTCCGATCAAGAATTCTGAGACTGCGATAACAGCTGATGAGTAACCATAATGAAGTTAAAAGACTACAGAGACAATTCGAAGACAACCCAGAAATTGATCGTCTGAATAAAGTAAAGGAAGCAGCCAAATGTAAAGGAAAAACGACCTTTTTTTAAATCAAATTGATAATTTTCTCAAGACAAAATCCGGGCCGTCAGAACAAATCACGCAGTACTATGTGGCGTGGGGAATAGTATCCCAAACGGTTACGAATATGGCAAGACTCCTGGTCTAGTGTCAGCTCTGTCACAAAGTACTCTGGTCAGGTAGCCTAAATGAAAAATGTTGATAGTGTTTGTCGGGATTTCCCAATTAGTGAAAGAAAGACTTAGTGCTGAATGTACAACTCTCAGACCAACAGAGAGGAGTGTGACAGTGATCACCGAACCAGTGACAAGTTCGTTTGCGTGGTCAATGTTGAAGGTGTATGCGGCACAGATATTGTAAAATCTCTTGCTCTCGCTCTCGTGAATAAACTGTTGTGTTTTCTTGTAATCTGACTTTCAAAGAAGTTCTATAGTCCTGCTGCCTACTTCCTCGTTAAGAGCTTAGAAGTCTCCGATCTATCACTTTTAGTTCAGAAATAATTACTATAATGTATTTCGGCAAAACAATCAAGACTGTGTGCATTTCTATTCACCAGCAGATAAAATACTTACAATGGTTGAATGTTGATTTGATCGACTAAGTTAAAATAATTCGGTTGGAATCAAAACGTGAAAAACTGTAGTGTCTGACTAATGAGACGGCAGATGCTGTCTCGTTAACTGTGAAATCTATAGTGGAATGTGTGTCTTATCAGTTACAAAAACGGTTATTTTATGTTCTCACTAGATGTATATCTGGGGAAGCATTAGAAGGTCTATTTAGTTCAGTGAGATTGGGTGGTGGATTTAATGACATGACGAACGCACGCATTATGTGCTGTAAAACGTATCCTGAAATCTGGTCATGAACAAAGGATCAGCGAAATAGTGATAAAATTTCTTTTTGCGTCCACTGCTGGTAAATAACAGTAAGAAAAGGACTGAAAAGGCGCTCCGTTACGCGTGTCGAGAAAATTCTGAAATTTGTGTGTACCATACAGCAGTGTGATGATCCTAATATATCTACTACAACTAGTAAGATTTTATATATTTTACGTTTATATACCTTAAGCCAAGCGCAAATGTGAAATCTTAGTTTCTGTATGTGCATTTCTTCTAAATTAATAACATGTTTAGGATTATTTTTCATTTTATATCGGCATTATGGACCAACTCTCATTTAACCAACATGTGCTCTGGGTGCGGTAAGTGCTGCCATCTGCAATGTCGCTGTAAACGCAGTATGTAGAGATTGAGACGGCGGTGGTTAAAATATAAAAACATAGATTCAAACCCTGTTCTATTATCGCAAAAACGGAAAGTGAAATTAAGCAGAACGATTGGTGTTATAAGAAATCCATTGGTTACATTTTAAGTCCCTACCAGTCGAACAAGTTATCTCATAAACATGAAATATCAGTCAATCTGTTGGCATGGGTTACAAGCATGTAACTTATGTAGAAAGTAAAAATTAAACAGAACGCCTAGTGCTACATTTAACAAGTTATCACATAAACAGGTGACATGAAATATCGGTTTGGAAACATATTATTTCATTCTGTTGGCATGGGTTACAAACATGTAGCTTGTGCAGGCGAGGACTACTATGCAAAATGCTGAACCGAAAAAATAATCGTGATAGGGTATGGAACCCAGGGGTTACGTCTTATCATAAGGGCAAAAGGACTCTTCCTCCACCTCCTCCTCCTCATCCTAGGGCTAATAGGCTAAAGGGCTAATGGACTAAAGGGCTAAAGGGCCAAAGGGCTCCTCTACCACCTCACTATGCCCTCCTCCTCCTGGAAGGAGTTAGCTGAAGTTGGTACATTTTTAACAGCAGCAACACCCTCATCGATTGTTATCAGAAAGAACGCTTCTACTTTGTTAAGTGTGGCAAATTAATCTCTATTGGTAAATGGTTTTGTGTTCAGAACCGAAGACATTCATACCACACATAACAGGGAATGGAACTCAAGGATCATATCTTATCAGAATTACCTAATGAAGAATAAAATCCCCGACCTATTAGTGGTGCGATGAGTTGCGTTTTCGTAACAGAAATCAGTATCTGCTTGATTGTTTTAAGTGTTTGGAACACTGAACGTTTGAAGATGGCAGCAGTGAGGTTAGCGATGTTCTGTTGTTGGATTTTAAATTCCGCGCTACAACATGCATAAGGTGGCAGTCCTGAGATTTAGCGCCGTAAAGATAGCAGCAGTGAGGTTAGCGATCCTCTATTGTCCTTAAAAGTGAGGTTAGGGTCCGTCAAGATGACAGTTGTCAAAAAGCACGTGGCTTTGTTTACCAACAAGAGCATGCTGACGTACATACCATGTGAGCGTGACGTCACGACCACGTGCCATTTTGAC
Organism: Anabrus simplex; assembly: GCF_040414725.1. NCBI lineage: Eukaryota > Metazoa > Arthropoda > Insecta > Orthoptera > Tettigoniidae > Anabrus > Anabrus simplex. Next base: position 726,897,921 of record NC_090265.1, read on the forward strand.
AACTGTCATCTTGACTTATCCTAACCTCACTTTTAAGGACAATAGAGCATCGCTAACTTCACTGCTGCCATCTTTACGGCGCTAAACCTTAGGACTGCCACCTTATGCATGTTGAGGCGCGGAATTCAAAATCCAACAACAGAACATCGCTAACCTCACTGCTGCCATCTTCAAAAGTTCAGTGCTCCAAACACTTAAAACAATCAAGCAGATACTGATTTCTGTTACGAAAACGCAACTCATCGCAAAACTAATAGGTCGGGAATTTTATTCTTTATTAGGTAATTCTGATAAGATATGATCCTTGAGTTCCATTCCCTGTTATGTGTGGTATGAATGTCTTCGGTTCTGAACACAAAACCATTTACCAATAGAGATTAATTTGCCACACTTAACAAAGTAGAAGCGTTCTTGCTGATAACAATCGATGAGGGTGTTGCTGCTGTTAAAAATGTACCAACTTCAGCTAACTCCTTCCGGGAGGAGGAGGTCGTAGTAAGGTGGTAGAGGAGCCCTTTGGCCCTTTGGCCCTTTAGCCCTTTAGACCATTAGCCCTTTAGCCTATTAGCCCTAGGATGAGGAGGAGGAGGATGCAGTCAGGAGAAGGAGGTGGAGGAAGAGTCCTTTTTCCCTTATGATAAGACGTAACCCCTGGGTTCCATGCCCTATCACGATTATTTTTCGGTTCAGCATTTTGCATAGTAGTCCTCGCCTGCACAAGCTACATGTTTGTAATCCATGCCAACAGAATGAAATAATATGTTTCCGAACCGATATTACATGTCACCTGTTTATGCGATAACTTGTTAAATGTAGCACTAGGCGTTCTGTTTAATTTTTACTTTCCACATAAGTTACATGCTTGTAACCCATGCCAACAGATTGACTGATATTTCATGTTTATGCGATAACTTGTTCGACTGCTAGGGACTTAAATGTAAGCAGTGTATTTCTTATAGCACTAGCGTTCTGTTTAATTTTACTTTCCGCATAAGCTACATGCTTGTAACTCATGCCAACAGATTGACTGATATTTCATGTTTATGCGATAACTTGTTCGACTGCTAGGGACTTAAATGTAAGCAGTGTATTTCTTATAGCACCAATCGTTCTGTTTAATTTCACTTTCCGTTTTTGCGATAATAGAACAGGGTTTGAATCTATGTTTTTTATATTGTAACTAAATCAGATTATCATTTACCGAGCGAGATGGCTACGGGATATGTGCACAGTGTGTTTATGATTTTACACTAAGTAAATCACTGAAGTTGTACTTTTGCAATATCGCTTACTGAGAGAGTTAGCTACGCGATATGTGCACAGTGTGTTTCCATAGTTTTTGATTTTTACACTAGGCAAATCATTGAAGTTGTACTTTTGCTCTGAACACATCAAACAATGTTCTGATCACAGGTTGAAGTTAACAACATCGAGTACAGTGTTCGATTCTAGTCTTGTTATGTTTCAATCTGATCTTCTTAGAACAAAGGTATCCTTAACATGTTCTAAACACATGTTGTATCGAGTACAGTGTTCGATTCTAGTCTTAATCACTTATGTAGTGTTCTGAACACATCAATCAATGTTCTTATCACATGTTGAGGTTAACGACATCGAGTACAGTGTTTAATTCTAGTCTTGTTATGTTTCTTTTGTGATCTGCGAGTCTAAACATGCACAATGATGTTATCGCTGCACACCCTTGCCTTCGCGATGCAGGTTTAAACTTCTTCGATAAAGCTATGCCTTGACATAGGAGGAGGAGGAGGAGGAGGAGGAGGAAGTGAAGGAGGAGGAAGTGAAGGAGGAGGAGAAGGATGAGGCCTTACCAGCCTATGTATAGCCGCCATTGTTTAAAGATGACAGCTGTAAAAAAAGCACGTTGAATTTTTTAAATTACCCGCCATCACATTTCAAAGGTATGAGGTTTAGTGCTGTAAAGATAGCATCACTGTGTTCTGTTGATTAAAGATGGGAGCTGTCAAAATAGCACATTACCAACCACCACATGTATAAGGATGAGGTTTAGTGTCATAAAGATAGCAGCACGATGCGTTGTTGTTTAAAGATGGTGGTCGACAGCTGTCAAAACCATGTAGATTTTTCAAATTGCCACCACCACATTTCAAAGGTAGTAGCTAAAGATGGCAGCACGGTGCTCTGTTGATTAAAGATGGCCGCTGTCAAAAAGAATGTAGCTTTGAAGAGCACGTGGAATTTCAAATTGCCCTCTACCACATGCATTACAGCAGCCGCCATCTTGCGCAGTAGCCTCTAAGCTAGATTTCTTCATAAGAGCCGCCACCATTTTGTGCAAGCACCCTTAAGCAGTCTCATAAGGAGCCGTGTATAGCCACCATTTTGTGTCCGCCATCCTGCGCAAGCATCCTTAGGGAGTTTAATAAGAGCAGAAGCCATATTGTGCAAGCACCCTTAAGCAGTCTCATAAGAAGCTATGTAAAGCCGCCATCTTGTAGAATTAGATAACTGTCCTTGCCAAAGGGCCTAAGTAGGAACCGAACCGTTGATCTCATCATTAGACTACTTTTTCTCATGCTATGATGTTCCTGATACTGCGAACCCATGTATTAGGCAGAAAAATGTTGTCCGTTTTGCTCTACGACGCGCCGTTTTCGAGATATTTAACATTTTGCATTTAAGCCCTGAATTTAATGAATCGAAGCAGCACGGTACGTTAGCCTCCAAGCTAGCTTTCTTGATAAGAACAGCAGTCATCTTGCGCAAGCACCCTTAAAGTGTCTCATAACGAGCCGTGTATAGCCGCCATCTTGTGCAAGCATCCTTAGGGTGTCTCAAGCCATCTTGTGCAAGCACCCTTAAGCCGCCTTATAACAGCAGCCGCCATCTTGTAACCGCCATCTTGCACAAGCATCCCACAAGGGCGTCTCATATGAGGCTATGTATAGCAGCCACCTTGAGGCCACCATCTTGCGCAAGCACCCTTAAGGCGTCTCATAAAGAGTCACGTATACCCGCCATCTTGTGCAATTGACGTCGGGAAGGACATCCGGCCGTAAAACTGAGGTTAGACCCTTCCATGAGGTTAGGCTTGCTGTCTTGTGCGTTAAAAATTAGGTTAAGCCCCTCGAAGACAGCGGATGTGAGATTAGGCGGTGTCTCATAAGGAGCCATGTATAGCCGGCATCTTGTGCAATTGGCGTCGGGAAGGGCATCCAGTCGTAAAACTGAGGTTAGGCCCTTACATGAGGTTAGACTTGCTGTCTTTGTTAGGTTAAGACCCTCCAAGATAGCAGATATAAGTTTAAGCTGACTCTCTTAGGCGTCAGGAAGGGCATCCGGCCGTAAAATTGAGGTTAAGCCCCTCCGTGAGGTTAGGCTAGCTCTCTTTGTTAGGTTGAGCCCCTCCAAGATAGTGCATGTGAGGTTAGGGTCGCGCTCTTAGGCGTCAGGAAGGGCATCCGGTTGTAAAACTGAGGTTATGCCCTTCCGTGAGGTTAGGCTAGCTCTCTTACGCATAAAAAGTTAGGTTAAGCCCCTCCAAGAGGGCGGATGTGAGGTTAGGGTCGTGCGCTCTTAGCCAGCGTGAGAAGGAGGCCGCTCCCGAGAGCGTGTGGCGCTGGTGGAGGAGGAGGGCTCTCCCGAGAGCGTGAGGAGGAGGTGGATTCAGAACTCTCACAGCTCCCCTACTCAGCATGTAAGTTCTTAGGATCGTTCTACCATCTGTTGAGTATATTAAGAAGCTGGGGAAGGTCAGAGAATCAAAGACTATATAGCACAGAACAATAATCTTCCATGATCAGAGAAAGTGTATACTCTGGCTTGACAGGTAGTAATCAAACATGGCTACATGGAATAACACTACTAAAGATGAAAATCACATAATTATATCAGAATATTAATGCAATTGTTATTCGCTTATCAACCTGCTAAGTACAGAGTGTATTGCGGGCTAGGGTAAGCCTTCGACTGCAATTAATGGGGTAATCATTTAATGATTTGATTTTACGATTACTCAAACTTGGCTGAACTTAGAGATCTATCAATGTCTCATCATTCACCGTGAGGTAATCCCGGAGAGAATAAAACAAAAGTGAAGCAAGTCGGCCCAGTAGAACAGACGGAAGGATACGCTAAAGCTGCTTTTAGTAAACTCTTTTAATACATATATAATAATAATAATAATAATAATAATAATAATAATAATAATAATAATACTAATAATAATAATAATAATTGTACCGGGTGGTACACCCCCACGCCGCTAATTCAAACTTTGCGCCAGTTGAAACTCCTCTACGGGAGGAAGTCTGAACTTTATCTACTGTGTTAATTTTCAAGTTTCTCAGAAGATGTCACTACTTGGAAATTTTGAAGTTTCTGAACTGGGTCGTTTTCGATGTATTTTTGTTTTGCCTGTAGTAAGAAGTGTGGACATTCTCTTCCAGATGGCACTACTGAAGAACTACAATTATGCACCCTAGTGCGAAGTAAAAGAACTGTGTTTCTTGGAGAAATTTTGAATTCATAAGTTTGTTCTTTGTTAAATTTCTTTCAGTTATTGTTTAAGTTGGCAATATTAACCGTTTCTTTCTGCCAGTTTTGAAACCATACAATCATAATTTTCTGTAATTAATTTTCCACCAATAAGGTGTTTCTTCTTCATCTTGTGTAGGGGTTTTCGTCGTTAACCAATAAAATTTTTGTGGGAGGGTGTTCTCATTCCTGAAACGCCTCGAACTTTCCACGAGGGTATATAAACTGCTGATTTTCGGGTCTCCTGGCCACTTCAGTAACATCTATCAGTGCGTAAAGTACGTAGCAGGGGGCGGGAAGCGCCTTTTTCTTCGGGCAGCAGTTCAGCCACCAGGTAATGGCCGTTTAATAACTTCTTTTCTTGTCAGCTCAGCAGTTTAACTCTCGGGGCAGGTCCGAAGCCTTTCCACCATGTAACTTTTCCCTAAAATGTAAAGACACTTAGTATCTATTCTATCTTTTAAACTACATATTGGGATAGAGAGTGCTTACCCCTCTCGAGCTCCCACTCATATTGCATTGAGGTGAACTTATTTTCACAACCGTTTCTTCCTTAACGTAATGTAAATTGTTTCCTTCTAAAAGTCACCTCTTTAGTATGGGATTAGCCCTTGCAGTAACGGCCTAGTGCCAAGTAGGTTTTATATAAAGTGTATTAGGAGTGCAAGAACGCCTCCTCTCAAGTTGGTATTTTAGAGGCCATGTAATTTACCTGTTTCTTTACTTAATAGGCCTCAGTAGGTTGGGTATTTTTACCCCTGTTTTCATGTCCTTGGAGGACAACTTGAATGTGGAGTTTGGTGTGGCCTTTGATAGGCTTAAATTTTGAGAGCGAGTTGCTCTTTCTTGAAAATTGAGTTGTTGTATGCCTCGAGGAGGCTTTACCGTGTAAAGAGGAGCAAGTGCTCCTAGGCATGATTGGGGTCTTCTGCCCCTTTGTTGAACTCTGTATATCGTAATGTTGGGCTTATAGCTCAAGAATTGTGTGTCCGGCTCTCGGAGCCCAAATTCTGTAACTCTGTAATTGTACATTATCGATTTGTGTTTCGGCTACGGAGTACCTGTTCTATTTGTTATTTCTTAATTTTGAAAAGAAAATATAACCTTGTTAAATTTTATCTTAACTTTAATTTCGTATTTTGAGACCTGTTCACCCCCGCACCTTCTTTCACCTCTGCTAATCCACCAAACCACGGTAACAATAATAATAATAATAATAAGAAGAAGAATAAGAAGGAGAAGAAGAAGAAGAAGAAGAATGAGGTAGTTAAACCAACTGTTCTCTACGCCTCTGAGTGTCTCGTGGTGACCAGGAAGGGCCCACTCAGGAAACTAGAACTCAAAGAAAGGAAGATCCTGAGGATAATACTTTGACCCGTAAGAAAAGAAGGAGGCACCTACAGAATTCGGCATAGCGATGAACTGTACAAACATCATGAAAGACATCGTTACTTTGTATAAGAAAGAGGTGCCTGGTCTTCTATGGGCACCTAACCCGCATGAACCCCTGCAGACTTACCACAACTGTGGATTCCACATCAGTCCATATATGACGTCCCACGTTTTCGACAAGCCATCCAGCGGGTTTTTTTTTTTTTTTTTTGAATTGGCTACACGTCACACCGACACCGATAGGTCTTATGCCGACGATGGTACAGGAAAGGCCTAGGAATGGGAAGGAAGCGGCCGAGCCCTTAATTAAGGTACAGCCCCAGCATTTGCCTGGTATTAAAATGGGAAACCACGTAAAACCATCTTCAGGGCTGCCGACGAACCCACTATCTCCCGGATGCAAGCTCACAGCTGCGCGCCCCTAACGGCATGGCCAACTCGCCCGGTGGGAGAATTTTTCCAACGTCACTTACGAGTAGGAAGAACACAAGTTCCAGCAGAGTTATATGGTGGACGGAGGAAAGAAAGCTGACTCACAGCCAGAAAATGAAGTACTGGAAGAGGAGAAAACAGAAAACCCAAGTGACGAGAAGATGCAAGCCCCGTGGTCCTCAGTAGGCCCATGCGACAAATAATAATAAAAAATAATAATAATAATAATAATAATAATAATAATAATAATAATAATAATAATAATAATAATAATAATAATAACAATAATATAAAAACGCTAACGTTGTCCCTCAGCTGTCAAACACGCCTGACACCTCGTGAAAAAAAGGTTTGTAGACACTCGGCGAATCTCAGCCCGTGTGGTGTTCGAAATATCTTATGCAATGTTCTCTTGTAGATCTTTTCTTGTGTGAGGGTTGTTCACATACACTTTTCCGTTCAGCATCCCCACAGGTAATAATTACAGGAATTTAAATCAGGAGATCTAGGGGGATAATTAACCACACGATCTTCGAAAACTTCCCATATTACCTCCAAAGACCGATTAACAGTGTGTGTCGTCGAATTATCTTGCATAAAGTAACCATTACCCCTTTCTTCTTCCGTCAGTTTTTGAACGAATGGTCTGAAAATGAGATCGATCAGCATTTATTGTTTCATGGAAAAAATACAGGCCCTATAATACTGCGAGCACTTATTGCGCACCAAATTCCTATGTTTACATAATGAAGTGGACGGACATGCAGCTAGTGGGGATTTTCTGTACACCAGTAGCGATTGTTTTGACTATTTACATAGCCACTTCAGTGTAGCCATGCTTCATCACTATTAAAATAAAAGTTCTGGGTCAAGATACCCATCGTGAACTGACTGAAGCAACCAGTTACAATGCCGAACCCTAGCGAAATTGTCAGGTCCCCTTATATATTGGACAGGGGTGGGTTTGTACGGTTTTGCTTTTAACAGTGTTGTTGCTTTGTGGGCAGAAGATAATAACACATTAGTTTGTACCGTGAGACGCGACAAGGATTTTGTTGGAGTTCTTTCCAAGAGAGCTCATATTTTGTCAAGCTTTTCCTCTGTTCGTCTCCTATGTGATTTCTTATTAAGAATGGACCCGATGGTGCGGAACTTCTTTACTAATTTACGTCCCGTACTCCTATGGGGAGGGAGGATGCCAGGAAATTTGCGAATTACTCGAAAGGGGCAATCTGTATAAGAAGAATGCTTCGCATAGCACAACACAATGAATACACGCTGTTCTACTGTATACATCACTCGTTAAACACACGATTAGCATTCCTACATAAACTACGCTATTTTAAAGCGAACACATTGAACACGCAACCATTACCACAGATGTTGAACTAAACTATTGCTGTGAAGCAATTGTTACGTGATCGTACTGCATTAGATCATCTTAGCCGGTCATGAAGGAATATATCTCTCGGCAAATGATTCACCCGGCCGCGCTATCGCCTTCCGTGCGTGTTCCCCTGACACACGGAACGAGCTTTTAAAAAAAACGACCCTGTAGAACGATGGGAAGACGCCGTCATGTTTTATGAAGTACCTTTCTTATAGGAGGTACAAGTAACTAGGCATCTCATTGCCTGGTATTTGGAAATAGCAATCCAACATGCCATGTTCGAGATATACAGTACTTTCATGTAACTAGGCAACTAATTGCCGAGGAATCTGTTCATTTTCGCACCAGATGAAAAACAAAGAATGTCATGTATCCACTCGCGTTCCAGTGAACGCCATGCTTTATGCAAATAAATCGCCATTTATGTAAGCAAACAAAAATAGTTTGATCAAGTTGATAGACATAGGAATCTAGTAATTATTTGTTTGTTTTGAAAGTGAAATTAAAAGTGTAGTCTCCGGAGAGTTTACGACCTGCAGGCGACCTGCGCGTCTAAGATGATTTGTAATTTAGAAGACCACCTAAACACCCAGCCTCCAAAAGCAGAGGAATTAACCAATGATAGCTAAAATGCCCGATCCGGTCGGGAATTGAACTCAGGACTCTTTGGACTTAAGATCAGCCATGGGGCCGGACAGATGAGGAAATTGAGCAGTTTTATGAAGCACTAAGTGACATCGTAGTCAGAGTCAACAGCGAGGATAAGATAGCGCTAATGGGTGATCTGAACGCGGGAACTGGAAGTAGAATTCAAGGATATCAGAAGGTGATTGATAAATGTGGGGAATGTAATATGGAAGCTAATAGGAATTATAAAAGAGTCGATGAACTTTTGTGGTATTATGGGATTAGCAGTTACGAATACATTCTTCAAGCATAAGTCTATTCGCCGCTGCAAATAGGAGGGTACGTTCAATCGGGGAATTGCTGCAGCTGTCTTAGAGCCTTTTCCCCAAAATGTGAGATGCTTCAAGAATAGACTCCAGCTTTCTGTAAATTGTGTGTAAATTTCTATGTGACGGTGTCATGTTTTAATGCAACGCTCAACACACTGTAAATTGCAGTATTACGGCATCTGAATTTTTTAAGGTATGTGATCGTGCTGTATTTACAACGCTAAGATAATAGTAATTAGACCGCTCAATCTACTGCAATTCATAGTGTAAAATTTTGAAATACTTAAGGTACCTGTGACTTTGTATATGACGGTGTTGTACTGTTAAGCTAGTAGAAAGCTCAACCTGCAGTATTGTAAGCCGTAGTGTTAAGCACTGGAAGTATTTAAGTTGTGTGTGAATTTGTATATAATGATGCTGGATTTAGAATGTTAAACTAGTAGTAATTCTTGAAATATGTTCTTTCCATGGAATTGCTTCTAGTAGTAGGTGTTGTTATTGTTGTGGTGGTGGTGTAATTATGTTTTAACTTTACTTTATAATCACACTACTGTAAGTGACCATTGCCAGCGGGATATTTCCCAATTGTGACATATTTGTTAATAATAGTAATAATAGACTATATTATCATATCCGACTTTGAATTCAGGAAATCTGTTAGGAATGTGCGGGTATTCCGCGGATTTTTCGATGATACAGACCGCTACCTGATCTGATGTAAACTAAATAAGTATCACTAGGCCTAAGTTAGACAAAAAGAAGTCTATATGCAAACGGATAAGGGTAGAGAATCTCCAGAACGATGAAATTAGACAAAAGTACGTGGATATGGTTAGTGAAAAGTTCCAAATAATAGGCAGTCAATAGGTTCAGGATATAGAAAAAGGTTGTTTAGGAAGAACGGTATGTAAAGATGGGAAAAAGCGAAATGGAATGATCAAGTCGGGGCTATCAAAAAAGGCTTCAAACCAAAACTGTTTTAGACAGGGAATTGTACGTAAGAAACAAGTGCAGAGTGCAAGAAGATAACATGGAAATATTTTGAAAATAACCTCTCTTACATTTTCACTCTTAACGGTTTAAGGCAGTCCCAGCTGCCTGAGCAAGCACACGGAGGGTTTACGACACAGAATATGTCCGAGATGCTTCGATCCCACCATGGGCGCCCATATGACAGTTTCTAGAGGGGGGCCCAGACCTGGGGGTACGTAGTAATTTTAATATTTTGGAAGATAAATGGCGATTTGTATTCTGCGGTAGAATAAGCCACGGTATCCCCTGCCTGTTGGTGGTGGACGGTACTACCGCTTTTATGTAATACTGACTTTTAAATCATATTCTTGAAAGGAAAACACGTGACTACACTAGATTTTTGCCTTTCCCTGAGAGCTAGAAGGGGGCCGCGGCCCCACCTTGCGCCCGGGTATGGGCGCCCTTGGATCCCACAGTAACTGCCGTCCCGACTCTCATGACCACTTATAACTTAGTCGTTGTTCATGGACTAGGTTGTAACTTCGGGAACCCACACTACGAACCATTATTATTATTATTATTATTATTATTATTATTATTATTATTATTATTATTATTATTATTATTATTATTATTTTGAATTGAGCCTCTATGGACTGAGTGTTGACAACCAATCTCATTTTCAGTGTCTGTGTCTTGTTCGTCTGACGGCTTTGACATCCTGCCACTATCTCTTGAGCCCGTCGATGAGCGCTTTCTTCCGCTCCTCTGGTAAAGGCTTTTCCGTCTTCTGGGTTCTATCTCCACCACAGAACTCTGATAGCTTTTCACCATCCTTCTGAAACTATCCTCCGTAATGCCCACATCTCTGAGACCTTTCTCACACTCTTGGAACCATCTCAACTTAGATGACATTGCTTTTAGAAACTTCCAGATTTTCTTTATCATCCGGTCATTATTCACACGGGAGATATGGCCATAAAACACCAATCTTCTCTTTCTAATTGTTGCCCTTATCGGTTCCATCTTGCTGTATACTTATATATTGGGTTTCAGTCGAACCTGTCCGTCAACCCATCTGTTGCCCAAGATCTTCCGTAGTAGCCTGCGTTCTCTTTTAAGTAGGCCTACAGTAGTTGATGGACTTCTCCTTTTCGATTCATGCACAGGGTCTCTGAAGCATATAAGCCTTCTGCCGTTCTGGTCTAATAACAGTGCTGTAATGTCTTAATTTGACTCTGAAACTCAGCATCTTATTTTTATAGACGTTTTAGTTAACTGGAACGCTCCCTCTAATTATTATTATTATTATTATTATTATTATTATTATTATTATTATTATTATTATTATTATTATTGTTCCAGAGATTCTTTGGAACGCAGAGCTGAAAGAAGGTGCGGGCATGAATGGGTGAAATAGAAAAGATGGAAGACTAATTTAAAACTTTAAAATTTGTGATTATGTATCTTCCTTTGATCTTTTGTTACTTTTCAAATTTTAAACGTTACACTTTGCTAAGCAAATGACAATTAATCAGGTACAAAGTCTATCTCGTGAGGTTGAGTAACAATATTAGAAAAATCAACAACGATTTAACAATATGAGCTTGAAGCTCCCCTATTACAAATTTAACAAGAGCATCATTGTTCCCTTCAATACATACTCAAGGAGACCGAGCTCCGAATTTTACATCAGTAGGAAGAGGGTCTTTGCTCTACATAATTCTCTCTAGGAGACCATTCTCCAAATTTTTACAAGCTCAAGCCTCTTAAAGGCACAGCCTGCATTTAACAAAAAGAAATAGTATGCATTCACTGTCTTATCTGCTCAACAATCTGATTTACCTTGAAAGAAAATGAATAATAGAAGTTGACTTTAATAGGGGTAACACGTACCCATTCTACGTGGCCCTATTGAAAAACAAAAGGTTAAAGTTATTGGCCGAAAATCAAAATGTTAGGAGGCGTACACTTGCACTCCTTTGGAATTCACCAGAACATCATTAAAACCCTATGTGGGCTTATGGCCCGAAGTTACGGAGGCTAAGCCTATACTACGGAGGTGACTAGATGGAGAGACATTTTAATATACAAAATTAAGAGGTAGATTTTAAGGATTACAAAATCATAGTCACTTCAGTGTCAAGTTGAAAGGGAATACAAGAGGCTCCCTCACTCATTATTCCCTAAGTTCTGTAGACTTGTTTGAGAATTTACCTTGAGAAACAGAAGTTACATTACGAAAGACATTTGAAACCTTCCTCTCGGACTATCTTTCAGAGACTATTACTTGATTACACAGAATCTGCCATTACCTTGAGCTGGTAGACCTCCCGGAGATGGACGAGGGAGCCCTTCCCCCTGCCTCCGCTACGAACACACACTAAACCTCTTGTCTGGAGCGGTCGAAAAGAAAACATGGCCCGAAATATCCCAGCTTTTGTAACGGAGAAGAAGGTTCCAGATTTGTCTGGATTGAAGCCCTGACACACCCACAATTTCCACTGGACAATCAAATAAATATTCAAATTTTCTCATGGGTTAATTAAATAAATGTACAAAATTCTCTATTGATTACAATCTTAAGTTGGCGGGAAGAGATATAAGTGTTGATAACTTTATAATACCAAAAAATCTACAAACAATTCAATTTTACCAACTAATGAATACCAAATATATCTTGAATTTTAATTGTCCATCCTCTCATCAGCGGGAGCCCTTAGGTTGACAGTAGAGACCTCTGTTGAAAACGTTCAAACTTCTTCTACTATTCTCCGGACCACCTTTTGAGCAGACTAAAGCGGATGTGACGTCATTGTCTCGTCTCACTCGCCGTGGTTGCCAAACGAGCCGGCGCGCCATTCGAAGTTGTACTCCACCACTATAATACAGCACAGCTCACGGAATGAACATCGAATGAATTTAAAATAATTAATACACTAACGTCTGCGTGTTAGAAACCCATACAGTTTTTTAACGGCTTACATCTTTAAACAATTAATTTACTGAATTAAATTTTAAATGTGAAAACCTACAATCTGTTTTCCAGTCAATGACCGGGTCAGGGATGGAATAAATGAAGCCCCATCTTGCGGAGAGGATAGGAATTGAGCCGGCTGCCGAAGCCTGTCTCACTCCTCTGGGGCAATGATTAATGATTGACAGATAAAATTAAATTATACTGGAGAGTGATGCTGGAATGAAAGGTGACAGAGAAAACCGGAGTACCCGGGGAAAACCTGTCCCGCTTCCGCTTTGTCCAGCACAAATCTCCCATGGATTGACCGGGATTTGAACCACGGAACCCAGCGTTGAGAGGCCGACGCGCTGCCACCTGAGCAACGGAGGCTTCCACAGTTTTAATGTACTAACTACAATTTCACGATTAAAGCATTGCGAACGAATTCTTTTGACATAAACAGTAAGTATTACATTCATTAAATTATTACTATTTTTATTTTATTATTTTATTTTATTATTTATTATTCACTATTATTATCTAAATATATGGCCTGATTCCTCACGGGCGATTTTGGAATAAGCGAGAAAAGTGAGGATTATGTACTCGTACTGGAATTAACTTGAAACTGACAGATAAAGTTGGGAATCCAGGCGAAAACCTGTCCCACCTCCGCTTTGTCCAGCACAATTTCAATAAATTCACTACAAATCTATTTTTATAAAATATTATTATATATTATATATTATATATTATATATTATTATTATTATTATTATTATCATGCAAGAGGTTTCAGCGTCAGCTTACCTTGTGCCACAGTAATTAATATGTGTCACTATCGAGTGGCTGCATTCCCAAGTCGGAATCAGAGCCGGGGTCAGCACACGAGGTAAACTAATCCCGCCGTCAATACTATTCGCTCGGAAGCGCTTACAAACAGGCAGAATCATATTTCTCTCGCCGGACGTAAAAATCTTGCGTTTCTTCTTCAACTTATAACAGTGTGGTGAATTTTTGTTCGGATCCATTGCACAATAATATCCAATAACGAGTAAGAAGAAACCTACAAACGTACAAGAGACTACAAGAATTATGAATTAGCACACAATACGCACATACACTATTTTTGTAAAAGCGAAGCACACTGATAAAATTCTCTCACTGCTGTTTTAAACTGACTATGACTGGAACTGCACTCACGTGTTCAGGACATCCACTGAGTGAGTAAGTATGGCAGCTCCGCATTGACTGCACCATTGCCAAAACTCGCTCTGAGTAGCGCACCCCTCTTGCCCCTTCTCCAACCGTGTGACAACACCGTAGGCGCTGCCCCTGTCGCCCGCGCCATCCCCTGGTCTATACACGCACTTCCGCTTTAGTCTGCTCAAAAGGTGGTCCGGAGAATAGCAGTTTCAGGGTTTATGTTACAGATGGCCTTCTAAAAGCCGCTTTATTTGTGTACCTCCGGTACAATTGTTATGATTATTTCTTTCTTATTAATCTGTTTACCCTCCAGAGTTGGTTTTCCCCCGGACTCAGCGAGCGATCCCACCTCTACCGCCTTAAAGACAGTGTCATGGAGCGTGAGACTTTGGGTCGGGGGATACGCCTGGGGAGGAGAACCAGTGCCTCGCCCAGGCAGCCTCACCTACTATGCTCAACAAGCACCTTGTGGGGGGGATGGGAAGTGGGCAGAAAGCGGCCGTGGCCTTAAGTTAGGTACCATCCCGGCATTTGCCTGGAGGAGAAGCGGGAAACTACGGAAAACCACTTCGAGGATGGTTGAGGAGGGAATCGAACCCCCTCTAGTCATTTGACCTCCCGAGGCTGAGTTTACCGCTTTCCAGCCCTCGTACCACGTTTCAAATTTCACGTCAGAACCGGGAATCGAACCCGGCGCTCCGGGGGCTGCAGCTAATCACACTAACCACTACACCACAGAGGCTGACTCTTTTTTCTTCTTCTTCTTGTTTCGTTATGCCCATTTATAGAGGGTGTTGGAACTTGCTCATTTGCTTGATGACTTTACCCCCTTATTCTTCCAAAATCTCTTCATGAACTCACTGTGTTGCCTCTTCCGTTCTTCTGACCACTTTGTACCAGTCCTGCTCCTAGTTTTGACCAGAAATGTGTGTTTATTTACTGAGGTCCTGAAGACTTCGCGTTTTTTCATTGTTTTCCCCGATGTTCAATTCATTCACGCCCCTCTTGTTTCCTTCAGCCAATTTATTCTCCTGTTTTGGGAATTCATTACAGTGAATAATATTTTAAGTCTATTATTATCCATCCTAAAAATGTATCCAAAAATGTCAAACGTCTCCTCCGTACAGTATCAGTGAAACTATCTGTGTAACTATGGAGGTCTGCGGTTCGCCTTCGACCCAAATTCCATTTTCTTGTATGGGGCCGAAATTTTTCTAAGAATTTTACTTTCTTGTTTTTCAATATCTGAAATTTTAGACTTACGTCCTAAAGTTAATGTTTCTGATGCACATAGAGCTTCCGGTAGAATAACTGTTTTGTAATGTTTCAATTTAGCATTACGTGACATTGCGCATTTATTGTAATGATCCTATGTTAGTCTAAATTCCCTCGGAAGTGTTGAGGCCCTTTCTGTATTGGCCAAACTGTCTAGTCCCGCAGGAAGAAATATTTCTCTAAGGTATTTTTAAAAAAGATACCTGTGAAATTGTCCCATGTGCCGTTTCAATTTTATCCTTCTTGCACTTTTGCTGAAAATTTTGCATACTATATATATATATTTTTTTTTTCGAATGATATCTGAATGCCTGCCTGTGATGCTATTCTGTGTAGTCTCGATAGTTACCTAGTTTCCTCCTTGTTCTTAGTTATGATAGCTAGGTCATCTGCGAAAGCCAAGCATTTCACTTTAATTTTGTTCCCTCCAGTCCCGATGGTTATGCCTGTGATATCCTTTTCCCACTCTCTGATGACTTTATCTAAAGCCAAGTTAAACAGAAGAGGAGAGAGTCCATCTCCTTGACGAATACCTCTGTGTACTTCAAAAGGATCAGAAATTTCCCTCCAAAATTTTACCTTGGATGTTGTGTTTGTGAGGGTCTCACGTATCAGTTCTTTGGTCTTCCTGTCAACTCGAAGTTCTAGCATGTCGAACAAGGTATGTCTGTCCACAGAGTGATACATTTTTTTTCAGGTCTACAAAGGTGACTATCGTTTTGTTGCTTCTGCGAATCTTCAGAATCATATTCAGATTCCATATCTATACAGTACACGAAATATTCTTCTTCTTCTTTATTTCTACCGCTTTTCCCATACTTGTAGGTCGCGGGTGCGAACTGTGTCGCACGTGTGGATTTGCCCCTGTTTTACGGCCGGATGCCCTTCCTGACGCCAACACTATGTGGAGGGATGTAATCCCTATTGCGTGTTTCTGTGGTGATTGGCAGTGTAGTGTGTTGTCTGAATATGAAGAGGAAAGCACACGAACTATTATGATTAATAATTATTATTATTACTCCATTATGGAAACATTCTGATGGCCTAATGGTACTGGAAAGTTGAGAGGACGCTGACGAAAGGAGCATATTGGAGAGAGGCTATATCCGCTAAAATGCACAAACGAGTTTTATCTCAGTTTGACTCCTGCTCCATGGCTAAATGGTTAGTGTGCTGGCCTTTCGTTCAAGAGAGATCCCGGGTTCTATTCCCGGCCGGCTCGTGCATTTTAACCTTCATTGGTTAATTCCGAAGGCTCGAGGGCTGGGTGTGTATGCGTCGTCTTCCCCATTAGAATTCATCATCCTCACAGACGTGTCAGACGTCAACACGAAAAACCTGCTCCAGGCGTCTCCGGAGGCCGTACGCCATTAATTATTTGCGGTGTTCTTGTTCTACGAGAAGTAAAATGTGAGACGGCCTCAGACTTACGCCAAGGCGAGATAATTACTGCTGCTGGAAGAAGGTCTCTCAACTGGAGGTGGAAGTCCATGAACAGAGAACGTCTCGGAAGTTGTAACAATCTCCTTCATCTGGGGAGAGTTTTACATATATTTTCAGAACATTTTATTTATTGCTGTTTATTTAACATCTTAGTCCAAGAACAACCGTACTTGCTGAATGTCGACCCAAGGCTGTGCTCGTTAGGATGAATCCGCCAACAGTTCAAGGCTGAATAGATATAGCCCGCTCTTGTGCTCCAGGAGATTACAGTAAAGCTTCCGTAAAACGTTCTTCAAGGGATTGCGCGGTAACCGCCTACTAAGCAAAACACAACCAAATACATTCCCTACTCAATACATGGTCAGTTTTTTTTTCTTTTAGCGAACGAGTTGGTCGTGCGGTTAGCGGTGGGCAGCTGTGAGCTTGCATCTGGGAGATAGAAGCTTCGAACCCCATTGTCGGTAGCCCTGAAGATGGTTGTCCGTGGTTTCCTATTTTCACGCCGGACAAATTAAGGTAAATTAAGGCCACGGCCGCTTTCTACCTACTCCTAGGGTTTTCCCATCCCAACGTCGCCATAACACCAATCTGTGTCGGTGCGACGTAAAACAAATTTAAAACAGTATTTTTATTGAAATATTGCGTACGCAATATTGTAAATGTTACATGTACGTATTTATGTTTTACAACACCGCCCCTGTGGTGTAGTGGTTAGTATGTTTAGCTGCCACCCCGGAGACCCACGTTCTATTCCCGGCTCTCCCACGAAATTTGAAAAGTGATACGAGGGCTGGAAAGGGGCCCACTTAGCCTCGGGAGGTCAACTGAGTAGAGGGGGGTTCGATTCCTTCCTCAACCATATTCGAAGTGGATTTGTGTGGTTTCCTACTTCTCCTCCAGGAAAATATCGGGATGGTACCTAACTTAAGGCCACAATCGCTTCGTTCCTTGCCCATCCGCTTCAATCTTCACATCACCTCACAAGGCCCTTGTTCACCATAGTAGGTGAGGCTGCCTGGGCGAGGTACTGTTCCTCCTCCCCAGTTTTATCTCACACCAAATGTCTCGCGTTCCAGATACTGCCCTTGAGGAGGTAGAGGTGGGATCCATCGCTGAGTCCGAGGGAAAAACCAACCCTGAGGGTAAACAGAATAATAATAATAATAATAATAATAATAATAATAATAATAATAATAATAATAATAATAATAATAATACCCAGGTTCAACACTCTGCGACTGCACGATGAGGATTGTGATTTTCAGGATACCCTCAGGAAGAATACAGAGAAAGAAGGATGGCCTGCCTTACAAAAGGCCTTGCTGGATGCCGCTCAAGAAACTATCCCTGCCTCATCAACCAAAGGCAAACACCCATGGTGGAGTTCAAAGTGTGATGAGGTTATAGAAGAAAGGCGTAAAGCCTGGACTAGGTGGAACCAACATAAAACTGAAGCCAATTATGAAGCCTTCCTCATGCAAAGAAAAGCTACAGCTAACACCATCCGCAGTGCCAAGAGAAATTACCTCAGGAGCCTAATGCAAGAGGCTGAAAATAATTTTCAGAGAAACAACTCAAGAGACCTGTACAAAGGACTTAAGAAGCAAACGACCCAGTACACAGCTCCTACCCTCATCCTCCACGGGCCAGATGGAAAACTTCAACTGAACAATAAAGACTGCACCAAAACTCTTGCAGATTATTTCCAGAAGCTACTAAACGCAGAGGAACCTAAAGAAAAGCTTATTTTCCATGAGCCTTCACACAGGAACCCTGATTCTCAACCACCTACGAGAGAAGAAATAAAGGACATCATCGCTGGTCTCAAGAACAACAAGGCTTCAGGTGAAGATGGCATAGTTGCCGAGATGTGGAAACATGCAGATGACCAGTCTTTGCAGAGCATCCATCAAATCATAAAGGACATATGGACAACAGAGTCCCTACCCGAAGGATGGACGTCTGCCGTGATTCACCCCCTCCACAAGAAGGGAAGTAAGACAGATCTCAACAATTATAGAGGTATTTCCTTGTTACAAATTACCTACAAGATCCTCTCTGTAGCCCTGCTTAATAGAGTCACTACACAGCTAGACTCACAGTTAAGTGAATACCAAGCTGGTTTCCGTAAGACTAGATCTTGTCCAGAACAGATACACAATCTTAAGACAGTTCTCAGTTACAAAAGCCGAGGTGGACATCCCTGGGTGGTGGTCCTAGTAGATTTTCAGAAAGCTTATGACTCTGTGGACAGAGACACCCTTTTCTCCATACTATGGGAACTTGGTCTGGATGGGAAGACCCTACGATTGATTCAAGCCACTCTGAGGAACACGACGTCCAAGGTCAGGTTCAGAGGTGAACTATCTGAAAGCTTTCCAATCAGAACAGGAGTTAGACAGGGTGATGGTCTCTCCTGCATTCTCTTCAACTGTGTCCTGGAAAAGATCATTAGAGAATGGAGAACTATACTACCACCGGGAGCTGGACTGAAGCTTGGGTACAAGAGAGACAACCTCATTGTCCCGTGCCTAGCCTTTGCCGATGACCTCATTCTACTGGCAAACAATATAGAGGAGGCTACCTACAACTTACAGAGTCTTTATTGTGTAGCGGTTAAGACTGGTCTGAAAATCAGCATCCAGAAGACTGAATTTATGACCAATATCAAGGAGGCCCCTTCTACAATTCCTCTCATAGACGCTACCATACGAAAAGTACCTGCGGTTAAGTACTTGGGAGAATGGATCTCTGCGAATCAGAGCGAGAACCCAGCCATAGATGCCAGATGTAATAAGTTTGAAAGGGCTTATCACTCGTGTCGTAGTATCTATTCATCTAAGTGCCTCTCCAAGAACCTCAAGCTCAGACACTACAACTCGGTAGTCAAACCATCTGTTCTGTATGCTTCTGAGTGCCTTGTAATGGCTAGGAAGGGCCCACTCAGAAAGCTGGAGTTAAAAGAGAGGAAGATCCTGAGGAGGATATTAGGACCAATCAGAGAGGAAGGAGGCACTTACAGAATCCGCCATAATGCTGAACTGTATGAACACCAGGAGGACATCGTCACTTCTATAAGGAAAAGGCGCCTGACCTTTTATGGACACTTGGCCCGTCTGGATTCTGAAAGACTCACCAACAGGATATTCACAGTAACAGGAAGAGGCAAGGCTTCTAAGAACAAATGGATCACGTCAGTTAAGTCAGATATGGAACAACTAGATATCCCACCGGGACAAACTCATGACCGACTACTGTTCCGTCAAGCCATCCGACACGGAGTTTTCCCAACGTCCCTTACAAGTAAGAAGACTACAGGAACTAAGTGGACCGAGGAGAGAAAGCTGGCTCATAGTCAGCAAATGAAGGAGTATTGGAAGAAGAAGAAAGCAACAACTTTACCCAAGAGTAGATACGAGCCCCGTGGTCCTCAGTAGGCCTAAACGACAAAGAAGAAATAATAATAATAATAATAATAATAATAATAATAATAATGTTAATAATAATAGATAACACCAGCCCTGGCCCCAGATGTTCGATATAGCCGGGACCATGTGCGTAGCCAAGGGGGGAGGGTTACTGGAGTTAGCCCCCCCGCCCCTACATAGAATTTCTACAAAATAAAATAAACAGATAGTGACAAGTGAAAGTCGACTCAATAGACTAGCTCTTTTGAACATTCACAGAGACACAATTGTAGAACCAACAGATCTCTTGAATCAATTTTCTAAGAAGCCTCGAAAGTTGTTTTTTAGAATGTAATCTGAACATGCCATTCGCTGTAAAACTGTTGACCATCATATTGTTCTTGTTTTGTATTTTAGTGTAATATTTTGAAGTGTACCGGTACTGCAATCTGAATATCAATATAATTAACTTGTACTAGTGTCCTTATAATGACACTCAAACATGCGTGTGCCACACACGCACAAGTACCATGTTGTTTGTCTGATGCAACCTTCATTCAGCTATAAACGAATCGGTTTTCCACGAAAAAAAAAAAAAAAAGCAGGTAACGGCAAAACATATCCCATTTGGTTTACAGATAGCATAATCCGAAAATTGAAAGAAAAAGAATGTAACAGAAAGCGGAAGCACATTACGGAACATTAAGATAGTCAATATAAAATTCTGAGAGCTCAAATTAAATCTGAAATTAAGTCCGCACACAGAAGATACATTGAGACAGTGGAACAAGGTATCAACAATGACGCTAGGACTTTCTGGGCATATGTTAAAAATAGGAGAAAGAACAGTAGGGATTGCGACACTTATAAATACACTGACTGACAGAGCAAATGCAACACCAAGAAGGAGTGGTCAGAACTTTATGCCAATTGCAGGGTAGACTGACGTCACTGAGGTATGCTCATGATGTGAAATGCGCCGCTGTGCTGCGCACGTAGCGAACGATAAATGGGACACGGCGTTGGCGAATGGCCCACTTCGTACCGTGATTTCTCAGCCGACAGTCATTGTAGAACGTGTTGTCGTGTGCCACAGGACACGTGTATAGCTAAGAATGCCAGGCCGCCGTCAACGGAGGCATTTCCAGCAGACAGACGACTTTACGAGGGGTATGGTGATCGGGCTGAGAAGGCAGGTTGGTCGCTTTGTCAAATCGCAGCCGATACCCATAGGGATGTGTCCACGGTGCAGCGCCTGTGGCGAAGATGGTTAGCGCAGGGACATGTGGCACGTGCGAGGGTCCAGGCGCAACCCGAGTGACGTCAGCACGCGAGGATCGGCGCATCCGCCGCCAAGCGGTGGCAGCCCCGCACGCCACGTCAACCGCCATTCTTCAGCATGTGCAAGACACCCTGGCTGTTCCAATATCGACCAGAACAATTTCCCGTCGATTGGTTGAAGGAGGCCTGCACTCCCGGCGTCCGCTCAGAAGACTACCATTGACTCCACAGCATAGACGTGCACGCCTGGCATGGTGCCGGGCTAGAGCGACTTGGATGAGGGAATGGCGGAACGTCGTGTTCTCCGATGAGTCACGCTTCTGTTCTGTCACTGATAGTCACCACAGACGAGTGTGGCGTCGGCGTGGAGAAAGGTCAAATCCGGCAGTAACTGTGGAGCGCCCTACCGCTAGACAACGCGGCATCATGGTTTGATTCCACGTCACCTCTAGTGCGTATTCAAGGCACGTTAAATGCCCACCGCTACGTGCAGCATGTGCTGCGGCCGGTGGCTCTCCCGTACCTTCAGGGGCTGCCCAATGCTCTGTTTCAGCAGGATAATGCCCGCCCACACACTGCTCGCATCTCCCAACAGGCTCTACGAGGTGTACAGATGCTTCCGTGGCCAGCGTACTCTCCGGATCTCTCACCTATCGAACACGTGTGGGATCTCATTGGACGCCGTTTGCAAACTCTGCCCCAGCCTCGTACGGACGACCAACTGTGGCAAATGGTTGACAGAGAATGGAGAACCATCCCTCAGGACACCATCCGCACTCTTATTGACTCTGTACCTCGACGTGTTTCTGCGTGCATCGCCGCTCGCGGTGGTCCTACATCCTACTGAGTCGATGCCGTGCGCATTGTGTAACCTGCATATCGGTTTGAAATAAACATCAATTATTCGTCCGTGCCGTCTCTGTTTTTTCCCCAACTTTCATCCCTTTCGAGCCACTCCTTCTTGGTGTTGCATTTGCTCTGTCAGTCAGTGTATGAAAATAACGTACTAGGTACTAAGGATAAAATTGTAGAAGGTTTTGCGAACTACTTCCAATCGGTATATTCCCCGCATAAGGCACAACATCGCATACCTAACGCTCCAACTTTCACTGACGATACGTTGCATATTAAAAACTTTGCTTTAGAAGAGGTTGAAGTAGCACTGAAAAAGCTGAAACCTAAAGCATCTGCAGGACCAGATCAAGTACCACCGTCTGTGATAAAAGGTTGTTCAGATGTTCTTAAGCATCCACTTCTATTTATTTATAATTTGATTATTAAAACTTCCATATTTCCATCCGTCTGGAAGTTATCACGAGTGTGCCCCATACTTAAATCAGGGGATCCCACTGTACCATACCTAGGGGTAGGAACCCTCTAGGACGATGCCTCCATTTCCTGACTAAACATCCGACTAAGTTCAAGTGGGTAGAGAGTGGATTAGATTGTCGCGGGTAGTCTACAAGTCGAAGTTTAAACTTATCTCTAAAGTATCATGACAGGAATAATGGGGGTTTATATCGAATGAGAAATATTGATATGGGGTAAGATAGGTTTATTGCACAAAATAATCCGAACCATTCTAATATCCATGAAGAAAAAATCAAATTAAGAGAGCGTCAAACCGGCATCGAAATGAAATTAAATCCAACAAATTATAATGTTAAAATTTAAAAACAAATATTATCAACGCGAAACAAAATCAAAATATAAGAATGTAAAAATCAAATTACAAAATTAATTAATGAAAGTTTCATTATGAATCAACGTGATAGTCCAAAGTTCCTGTTCACATGGAGTAACGTCGTCGTATGATCACAATTTAACGTATTTATAGAATTTGGGAGGGTTGCCCAGATAAGTGCATCTACACGCGATCTAATTCCGTACGTAGTGGGGCATGGCTTTACGAAACACGAATAAATCCTAGTGGCATTTCTCTATTACTCTATATTTACAACAATAATAACGGGCTAAAATAATCAAGTATTTACACTGGATCAGGTGGGTGAAAAACTTACATACTACACTGACTCGACATGTGAAACGCGGTTCACCAAAGATCCAGTCGGAACTAGAATAACCTTAATCATCAATTTAGCACTCGGGCTGTTGCCCATTAACAACAAGACATCACACAAAAATCACAATGAAGCACACAAATACACATTTCTGTAAAGGAGAAAAATAACATAATTCAGCATACACAAGGAAAACAGCGGAAAACACTCCCGTTCATCTTAAGGAATATTAAAACATAAGACTACTCTCGGAACTTGGTCACTGTTTTGACAAGGTTACATTGCGGAAGCTACTCTT
Organism: Anabrus simplex; assembly: GCF_040414725.1. Classification (NCBI taxonomy): domain Eukaryota; kingdom Metazoa; phylum Arthropoda; class Insecta; order Orthoptera; family Tettigoniidae; genus Anabrus; species Anabrus simplex. The sequence continues at coordinate 726,921,467 of NC_090265.1, forward strand.
CGCTTCACAACAAGGCAATAATTCTGGCTGATAAACTGACCTTCATAGCGAGCTAATATTTCAACAACAGCTCGAAACTCACATTCAGACGTATACATTGCCGGCATGCTAGCATATTCCTCAACACATATGTAATAATCTCTTAGCCTGACATTTCCTTCGTGGCATCTCTAATTCTCAATAATATATCTCCATAACAAAATCACCGGCCGATTCTCGCTTCACGTACTTCTCATAACATTTCCAGGCATGCACACTGCCCGTATCATTGACTTCACATAAATTTCAGCATGCCACAAAACTCACATCTATATCCTGTATTCTTATCGGCCCTTTTCATTAAAAATAAGGATTCAATTCCCTGCCTAACTATTATCCACAACAGTTTCCAATCCATTTTAAAATATCCTATTATAATTCAACGGTGTATATACAGCTTCACACGTCTTACAGCAGCTGAAATGCATGAAAGCAAGCAGCCTATCTGTCGCTAATCTCTCTAAAAAATTAAATAAAATTTTAGTCTCGACGCTGCGAGTGTGTGATTCTGGATGTTGATGATTTCAGATATCTAATCCTTCTAACTATATCCAAAAACACAGGAATAACCTTAACTAAATAACATACGTAATTTACACAAATAAAAAAATAAAACCTGTCATCTCCCCCGGTTTCCCATCTAGCTAATTATAAGGCAATAGAAAGAAAAAAGAACATGCAACCCAGTCCTGTCCATATTTACAATAACACACATATATAAAATGAACACATCCCCTCTGGCTGAAATTAAAACTAAAGAAAATCCCTAATCTAAACCTCACTAGTATTTAACGTATTTCACAAAGCATGCCACTTAAATATTACATGCGACTTGGCAACTCCCCGGACATCTTTACCGAGTTACATCCTCGCTGGCATGAAGTGTTACTCCATATGTAACACACTTTGCACACGATGGTCCAATCTTCTCTCTTCAATGGATGATGTCATCTTCATGAAGTTCGTTCCTGTACAACAGCAACACATAAATATCTGGTCAGTCTCTCTTCACCGCTCTTTGTGCACGTTACACCGGAATAAAACCACGATCGGCAGTAATGGAAAGCCAACGTGAATAAATTAGTATACATACCCTATTCACCATCAAAAGTAAATGTTAGGGGTTCAGTCACTGTCTCTAGGAGCGGCTCGCGGATCGAATCGAACAGTCTCTCGCGAAACGCGACCGGCCCGATGGTAATGTACGGAAAAGCGTCTCTCGCTCAATTACCAGACTGCGGCAGAAATTACAGTTTGTCCCATTAATACACGAATTTGTGTCACAGCGCATTTGGCGAATTATCATACACAATTCAAACAATACTGTTCACAAGAAAAAATGCACTGTCTTGGATCGGTACGATCGTACAAAGTTAAATTTCTGCCCACGTGGCAGCAACTTCGCGTCCCGCGTACACTGAAGTATCACACTGATATTCACTACTCACCGACACAACCAAAAGGAGGGACGCTCCACCATGTGGTGCGCTTAAGTATCTTTGCAGACACCGTTATGGCTAGGGGATTCCCTGAAGATTCCAACGCTAAGCAAATTACAGCTATTGTTTCACACACTGTCTTTGTAATATACTGAAATTAATATCTAATGCACTCCTAATAAACAGATTACGGCTCAGACAACTTTTCTCATTTACTTCTGAATATTTCTAGTTCTCAGACCTGTGGAAAAGCCTCAAATAACAGAACTGACCGCTCTCTCTTGTTGAACACATCACACGTAGAACAATGTTGGTCATCCTGAAGTTTCAACTCTGCGCGGACCAGTATTCAAAGTACTCACGCCATTGCTTTCTAATTGGCTCAGCTCACCTCGTGGCTTAACGTACTCTATATGTGCGCTCTATGCTGACTATGAATAAAATCGGAAGCTTCTCACGGTCACTGGAAAGTTTCAAGCAAGTGTCCCACGACATTCTGTCTCCTAGACTTCCGGTCTCAGTTATAATCTGCTACTCTTGTAATGTCCACGTTTATAATACAGTTTAATATGCCAAATAATATAATTTAATATTCCAAAATTTGCCGTCAGGATACGGCGTACCACACTAATAAACAACTAACGGCCTATTTCTATTTTATCCGCGATAGCAAAAGTTTTTCGAATTTATGTTATGTAATGGACTTTAATTCCTGTTACATCAGACAATTCACGACATTCCACAGTCACAAACTTGGTTAACTTCCCTCAGCGAATGTCCACAGAATTTGATATGGGTGGAAATGGACGTAGTGTTTATAGTATTCGCAAAACCATTCGTTAAAATTAATCACGATGCCCTACTAACTTAAATCTGTTTGGTTTCTCGAAACAACTGTTGCATCTTTTCAGTTCCTATCTGGGTGATAGAAAGCAGTTCGTTGAATCTTGATTATATCTAATTTCAGTCTTTAAATAATAACCTGTTAAATAATTCTTCATTCATTTATCCAGAATTGCTTTAGCAACTTTAAAACCAGAAAGGAATTTGAATTTGTTACTAAAACTGTTGGTCCAACAGTTGACTGATTTGGCCCAGTTTTATGCCCGGATTCCTTTCCTGACGGCAACTCGAAGGGAAGGAATGTATTCATTATTGCATTGTGTGTAAATTAGGGTGACCATATTCACAAAACCGAAAAAAGGGACATTTCAATTTTCTTGACTAAAAGGGACAAAATGGAACACATCTGATTAAAATTCAGCAGTACCCGATATAGCATACCTGAAACACAGAACTGAAATGTACTATCGACTTCTGGGATATTTTAAAGGTTTTAACAGTGTTTCAGAAATGATTTCTCCCAAATTATATCAATCAAGTGTGTTACGAACTATAAACATTGATATACAGCGAGTATAATTTAAGACTTCACACTTCAGCTCACAGGCCGCGGGAACCCCCAGGCGAGCGCCACATGGCATGTGTCAAGTTTGGCGTAATGAAAAGTCTCCTAGCTGACGAGCAGTTCGCTAGTAACGATTGCAGTTTTAAGGTGTGCTGTAAGGTTATTATCGCGATGGTTAAGTACTCTACAGCGAAGAGGAATGTATTCATTAGAAGTAGTACCGGTAGTTATACATATTAATGTCCTCTTACATATTTTAAGAATGACAATTTAATTGGACTGTTTGTTGGTTAACTGTTATTTGCACAAGAGGAAGAAATCAGGTAAAAGGTGCCTTTGAAAATTCCGTAGACAGTTTCCCGGATCTACAGTACCATCAAAACATTACGTGCAACAATTTGTTCATAAGTGGCGTAGTATTGGTTCCGCAACTAATAATAATAAGAAAACATAGAAGGAAAACAGCTTTCACACAGGAAAGGGGATGAAATATATAGGCAATACTACAGTCAACCCACGTAAGTCGCTTCGGAGAATAGCTCAGGAAACTGGCATTTCACTTCACTGGTACGTAATGCAACAAAATGATTACTTTTACATACAGCCTGCAGATTTCATTGTAAGAATACGGTTTAGCAAATGGCTAACGAAAAATGGTCCACGATCCGAACTTTCTCTTTTATGAGTGACAAAGCATGGTTTCATGAGAGTGGATATGTCAGCTCACAGAACAATAGGATTTGAGATATAGAGAACCCACACATTTTACAGCCGAGACCTCTACACGATGTGAAGATGGGAGTATGCGCTGTTAATGCCTGACGAATTATCAGTCCGAAATTTTTCAGGACACGATTACGTCTTCCAACCGTCATATTCACAACATTCTCGAACCATTTTTTTGCTGAACTGGCTGAAGAAGGAGAAACGTCTATTTCCAGCAGGTTGTTGTGACGGCCCATACGGCGCGTAGCTCCATGCGACGGTTGCAGGAAGTGTTCGATGATGATCAGAACATTAGTAAAGGCTCATGGCCCAATTATTAGCCTGATTTACGCACCTGCGACTTTTATCTAGAAGGCAGTCTCAAGTTCACAGGAATAATCCTCGAACTGCGGAAGAAATAAAAATGGAAATTAGGAACACTGCGTTCCATCAGTGTGCATGAACTGCAAATTGTGTTTCGAAATCTCATTACAATATGCGAAGCTTGCGTCGCAGCTCAGACAGATCACTCAACATATTTTGTAAATATGGTGAGCTCAGTTTCATTTACTAGTTTATTTCTTTTTCCTGAGCATATACACTCATGTTCATAAAAAACAGAACACCTTGAAAGACTAGAGTTAGGAAGTTCGTATTCACAGGACATGTTCATTAGTACGTTCTGAAGAAACGATTAGCATTTCAGTCACCTAGGTTCAGCATGTGTCCTGTTGCCTAGTAGGTACTGGGTCCTCCATGGGCACTGATAACCTGTTCCATGCGTGATGGCATCGACGCGTATAAGGCGCGAATGGCGTCCTGGAGTATAGCCATCTACGCTGCATTCACTTGGTTCCACAGTTCATCTTTGGTGGTTGGCATTGGGTCACAGCGACGCACCCGTCGTTTCGCCATATCCCACACATTTTCGATTGTTGTCAAGTCCGGTGATTGGGCGGCCCAGAGCAACAGTCTGACATCCTGTGACAACAAGAAGGCACGTGTTCGTGCAGCAACATGTGGTCGCGCATTGTCCTGCTGAAATATGGCATCTGAGGTGCCGTGCAGAAAGGGTATGGCTACGGTTCGAAGGATCATTCACGTAGGTCAAACTGGTCACGGTGCCGTGGACGCGCACCAGCTGTGATTTGTGGTTGTACTCAATAGCACCCCATACCATGAGGCCTTGACTTGGTCCTGTATATCTTGTGTGAATGCAGTCAATGTGATGCCTCTCCCCCTGTCTGCGGCGAATCAAAATGCGACCATCATTTTCAAACAAACAGAACCTGGATTCGTCTGAAAACACTATCTGCTGCCATTCTTGTCCTCAGTGACGTCGTTCCATACATAACATGTTTATACACATTAGTCAAAGGTAGGCGGAGATGTGGACGATGCGCCAGTAACCAAGACCGTAATAAACAGCGACGGACTGTCACTCCTGATAGTGTGCGATGTGTTACACTGTTCCACTGTTGCACCAGAGCCGAGAAGGACGCAGATATGTCCAACACTGCCATTCGGATTAGGTGTCGATGTTCTCGGGGGTTGGTCTGGGTGATGCGACCAGACCCATCTCGTCGTGTTTTACGGCCTTCTATGAATCATTCTGTAAACACCCGTTGCACTGCAGCAGCAGTTTCCCGGATGGATGCAACACGTTCTCTCATGCCAATAATGCACCCTCTTTCAAACTGCGAGGAATCCTGCACGTCTGCTCAAGTCATACTGATCCATTACCTTCGGTTTTTAGCGACAACGAGAGCCGCAGAAACATTATACCAGTCTGTGGTGGTGCGCCGAGATACCGATGCGGACCTTGAACATGAGAGCCGACATGGTTCAAATGCTAATCCTTTCTTCAGAACATACTAATGCACATGTCCTGTGAATATGAACTACCTATCTGTAGTCTTTCAAGGTGTTCTGGTTTTTATGAAAATGAGTGTATATATATTTATAACTGGTGAGTTCAGTTTCTATAGGCGTAATCGTGCCTCTTCTTTGAGATGACTACGCTGTCACCGCTTCCCTGTGCTCCGCTACGAAGTATTGAATTATACTCCCTGTTTTTGACTTATAGCATGACAATGAGTATTTTCACCCCACTTTTACCCCTCCCGCACCTATCACAGAACTACCACAGACCAATAGTGTTTGTAGTTGCTCACTGTCACAAATATCAACGACCCCTAATGAAGTTCAAAAATATTCTCAACAGTCTCCCAACTAACTGCTCAACCGGGCCCAACGATATTAGCCCTATATTCCTCAAAAATACTTCTGCATCTCTCTATGTACCGCTATCTACAATTTTAAACCTGTATATGGCTACTGACACATTCTCCGACAGTTGTAAACAAGCTGATATGACGCCTATTTTCAAATCTGGCAACAAACATGATAACTCATCATACCGCCCAATATCTATCGTCCCAATACTATCTTCTGTACTTGAAAGAATAATCCACTGCCGTCTCCTCTTTTTCACACAGCCGTACCTATCTTGAAGAACAACACGAATTCACTTCCGGAAATCATGCCTCACTAACCTCACAGTTCTCAATCACCACATCATTTCAGCAATCGACTCAGTGGATCACGGAGAGTGAAGCTGATTCCTGCTCGTGGTCCCCCTGCTAAGGTAGTTGGAATTAAATTTCCATTACCGAACTGAACGTCAGCATTCCAGAAGCACTAAACTAAAGATATACAGATTCCAATCATGGGACCTAATAAACGGTTCTTTTCAGAACCTACTCTGACTGTAATCTCAGTGAACATCGAAGGCTTGTCATCACCGAAACAACAATTACGGTACTATACGAACTATGCCAAGAACAGAAATGCGATGTTTTATGCATTCAGGAAACTCATAAAGATAACCATCGGAAGCGACCATATATACCAGGTCTGAAGTTAGTTGCAGAAATACCACAACCTAAACATGGCACTGCCGTTTTTTTTCAAACCAGAGATCCAAGTTGAGTGTGTCCACTGTACAATCAACCACAACATCGAAATAATCTCCCTAGAACTCAGTAATTGTCACCTCCGTCAATAAGCCTCCTTCAGAAAGATTCTCATTTGCCCCACCTAAAAATTTCTATTCAGAGAAGACATCTCTAGTAATAGGAGATTTCAATAGTCACAGCCACGTGTGGGGATACACACATGAAGATGAAAACGGAGAAGCTGTTCTTTCCTGGGCTGAAAGTAACCACCTCTTTCTCATCCATGACAGCAAACTACCTCCATCCTTCAATTGTGGAAGATGGCAACGAGGATTTAAACCAGACCTCCTCTTCGTAAGCGAGAGTATAGCACAACATTGTCATCAATCTGCGTGCTCACCGATTCCCAGAACACAACACAGACCAATAATGTGTCAACTACTTCCTGTAATAAGACTTCAAGAAACTCGCTTCAGATGACGATACAACTTTAGAAAGGCTAATTGGTCTAAATTTTCCGAAATGTTGGATGAGAAAGTTTGGACTATCACAGCTGTACCTGGAGAATATGAACGGTTTGTTGATGCTATGCCCTCGGACATGTATTCCAAGAGGCTGTAGGACAAACTATCTCCAAGGGATAACTGCAGAGACAGCAGTATTACTAGATGAATATTACAAATCATACAACGAAAACCCATTTAGTGAGGAAACCTCCAACGTTGCAACGCGTATTCTCTCTTCAATCTGAGACAAAGAGAGACCAATGGGAGAAACTGATGTCAGACTGTGATATGAGTAGAAGCAGCCAAGGGGCTTGGAGATTGCTACGGCGCCTAAATAATTACCGTTCTCAATCAAGTACACATGTAAATGTCAAAGCTGGTGAAATTGCACGCCAGTTCATTGAAAATGGAAAAAAATACTAGAATCATCAAGACTAGTAAGAAGACATTTGCGAGAAAACCTGATCAAGAAACCAGCATTCTATATCAATCTTTCACTCAGGCTGAGCTTGATTATGCACTGAGCAAAACTAAGAATGGTAAAGCTGATGGCCTTGACGACATAAGAGTTGAGCAAATTAAGAACTTCGGTCCAGCCACAAAGCACTGGCTAGTAGAGGTGATGAACAACTGAATCCAATCATGCAAGATCCCAAAATTATGGAGGAAAACCAGAGTTATAGCTATTCGCAAGCCAGGTAAGGATCCAAATGATCCAAAGAGTTATCGGCCTATCTCGCTCCTTTGTCGCTGTACAAGATCCTTGAAAGACTCATACTCCAAAGGCTAATGGAGAAGTTAGAGGCAATGTTCATACCACAGCAAGCTGGAATCAGAACTAGGAAGAGCTGTACATCTCAGTGTTGAAGCTAACGCAGCATATCGAAGATGGTTTCGAAAGGAAACAGATCATTGGAGCTGTATTTGTCGATCTTACAGCTGCATATGATACCGTCAACCGTAGACGACTCCTTATGAAACTATACAATGCTACTTATGACTACTAGCTTACCTGCTTCATAAGGAACCTCCTCGAAAGATTTTTGTTGAATTTCAGGGAAAATGTTTTTTCTAGTTGCTTTACGTCGCACCGACACAGATAGGTCTTATGGCGACGATGGGAAGGAAAAGGCTAGGAGTGGGCAGGAAGCGGCCGTAGCCTTAATTAAGGTACAGCCCCAGCATTTGCCTGGTGTGAAAATGGGAAACCACTAAAACCATATTCAGGGCTGCCGACAGTGGTGCTCGAACCTACTATCCCCCGAATACTGGATACTGGCCGCACCTAAGCGACTGCAGATATCGAGCTCGGTTTTCAGGGGAAAAGAAGCAGGTGGAGATCACAGAGGAATGGATTACCTCAGGGAAGTGTACTCTCTCCGTCGTTGTTCAACATCTACACCAATGACCAGCCGCTACCCGAAGGAACACAGAGCTTTATCTACGCAGATGACTGTGCCATTACCACTCAAGACACCTGCTTTGACGCTATTGAGCAGAAATTATCTAATGCACTTTCAGTGCTGTCTGCTTACTACAATGAGAATCAGCTGAGACCGAACCCCAGTAAAACTCAGACTTGTGCCTTCCACCTCAAAAATAAAATGGCAAACAGAACTCTCAAAATCACTTGGGAAGGAACCACACTAGAACATTGCATCACACCAAAATATCTTGGAGTTACCCTTGATCGTGCTCTCACTTACCAGAAACACTGCTCGAACACCAAGCAAAAAGTGGCAGCCAGAAATAATATTATAAGGAAAATAACGGGTACCGGTACTACCTGGAGGGCACATCCCAATACTGTGAGAACCTCTTCCATTGCTCTGTTACTCTGCAGCGGAATATGCACCCCCAGTATGGTACAAGTCAAGTCACGCCAGGAAGGTAGATGTTGCTCTAAACGACACCTGTCGCATCATTACCAGCTGTCTAAAACCTATTCCGTTGGACAAACTGTACAGTCTCGCTGGTATTGCCCCTCCTGATATCCGTCGAGAGGTTGCAGCAAAAAACGAGAGGAAGAAGGCGGAAACATCTGAAGCTCACCCTCTGTATGGATACAGGCCAGTTACTCCAAGACTCAAATCAAGGAAAAGCTTCCTCAGCAATCCCGAAATGATTTGTGGCGCGCAAGCTGCACTCGCTCCGAAGAATGGCTGACACCAAGTGAACAACTACCACCTGGTCACATGGAGAAATGGAGTACTTGAAGATCGCTGAACAGATTACGGGCAGGCGTGACAAGATGTAAAAGCAACCTGCAGAGGTGGAGTTTCAACATCGAGTCCTCATTGTGTGAGTGTGGTGCAATCAAGATGTCTCATTTGTTGCAGTGTAGTAGGTGCCTTAAACCATGCACAGTACAAGATCTACTTCAGGCAACAGAAAATGCACTGGATGTCGCCAATTTCTGGGCACAAGTAGTTTAGAACTTTTCTTTTATAAGTGTGATTTTCTCTATAATATAATTCAGTAAGAGTATATATGTATATGTATTTATAGTATTAATGCTTCTGATACGAATAAATAAAGTGGATCACTCACTTCTTCTTCATAAGCTCGCTACTAGATTTAATATCCATTGATAACAAGTTTTCTCTCCAGCAGAAAACAAAGAGTGGTACTCCCTGAATCTGCCTCATCATGGTTATCTGTGTTATCAGGTGTATCTCAGGGCATTATTCTGGAACCACTACTCTTTATTCTCTATATCGATGACATAATTCTCTGCACCCAAAATAGTCAGTGTTCCCTCGTCTTGTACGCCGACGACCTGAAAATCCTACGCCTGATGATTGTGATGAATTTCAGATTGTTCTCAATTCGTGTGGTGAATGGTTTAAGAAGTGGAATCTTTCTCCCAATGTTAAGAAGTACAATACAATCTCATTTTAATTGCTAAAGCAAGGAATGAACACTGCCTATACCATCCAGGGAAATACATTGCAATCGGCTTTTCAGGTAAGAGACCTAGATGTAAACTAACCTTCTCTGCTCTATTCAGTCTACAAAATCCCGCGGTATGCGTACCCTATGCATTCTTTACAGGTTCACAGAAATTAATGATATTAACGCCCTTAAAATTTTACTTTGTCTCGTATGTTCTCCCCATTATTGAGTTTTGTTCCCCTATTTGGTCTTCATCTGCTATCACAAACATATCTCAACTAAATAGTATTTTTAACTTTTTCACTTTCATTGTTAAGACTCGCAATCCTGTTTTTAAGAACAAAATTAAGTCTGACATTTTGAACTATCTGGGTATACTTGACCTGAGAAGCCGTTTGCAGTTCTCCGATCTGTTACCTTCATAAAATAATCAATGGCTACATCAAATGTAATACTCTTCCGGCGTACTTCTCTATACACGTTCCTCCCCGCCCAATACGCAACCGGCGCACTCACCATGTGTCCCGTCCGCGCCTAACCTTACAACAACGCTCTATCTTCAACCGTCTCCCAACCCTTGGTAACTCATTACCCGATATCGACATATTCACACCTTTCGCATCCTTCAAACAAAAGATTAAAATATTCCTTTGAAGTCTTCTCCAGGTTTCCATTTCCTTCCGTCCATCCAACCCCCGATCTTTATTTTTCCTAATTCTGTAACCGACACTTGCCAGTTATCGCTGCTAATGTTGTAACATTGTTATTCTTAATAACTCTTAATACTTAATATTGCTGTATATACCTTTGTTATCTTTTATACGTATTTAAACTTACTATTATTATTAGTGTAAAATGGCCCTCCATAGAGTGTATCTACTAATTAAATAAATAAATAAACTTGCAGAAATACAGTGGAATTGATCACAGAACTGATAATTGGATTGTGTACCATTTATCGTTGTATTTCCTACCCAAAAATGGATCAGTTCTTGTTTCCCGTAGTTTTCTCCTACGGCGGCCAGAAAACAGCGATACTTCCATACATTAAAAACACTACAGAAAGGATTGGCAAGATACTGGACAAATACGACAAAAAAATCTATAAACCACACCGGAAGCTATCAGGTTATCTACTACCAGTAAAAGACACAATAGAACTACAGGCTCCTGGAGTATATCACATTGAATGTAGCCGCGGAAAGTGTTATGTTGGTGAAACAAAACGTCTGATCTCCACCCGCCTAAAAGAACATATCCGTCACACCAAGAATCAAAACACAGATATTTCAGCGGTAGCCAAGCATTCCTACGAAACAAGACACGGAATATCATTTGACAAGACCAAAATCCTAGCAGCTATCCCTTGGAATCTGGAAAGGAAAATCCGCGGGGCTATCGAAATCAAGAAACATCCGAACAATATGAATTTAGGAGGAGGATATAAAATCAGTAATTCTTGGATGCCTGTCATACATAAATTAAAACATACAGACCACAACATAAACACGCAGGTCGAACCTCCTATTACATAACGGAGCGGGAAAGCCCCACTACCCGGGTGTGATACATACCTTCCAGAATTCTCACGAGACAGCTAGGGGGCTTACGTCAGCCAGAAAGGCTAGGATATATAGACCAATGTCAGGAATCACTCTTTGTAGTGTGATTGCTGCCTGGGAGACTGATTACCTCGGATCGAGCAGGGGTATTTCAGTCGCCTTGACAAAGAATACTGCAATGTATTCGACACGTCGGCAAACTGTACGTAATGTACAGAAAACAACAACACGGTTCAACCCGGAAAATAAACTAAATAATCTTCAGTTTTAATTCTAGTTAGTGATCTTTGCCGGGCTGAGTGGTTCAGACGGTTGAGGCACCGGCCTTCTGAACTCAACTTGCCAGGTTCGATCCTGGCTCAGTCAGGTGGTAGTTGAAGGTGCTCAAAAACATCAGCCCCGTGTCGGTAGATTTACCATTACGTAAGAGAACACGCGCGGGAAAAAATTACGACACCTCGGAGTCTTCGGACCATGAAAGTAGTTAGTGGATATTGGAATTCTGTGTTTTTCGCATAAAAAATTACCTTCATATATATATGTCTTATATTAGTTGTAAGAAATCTACATTAAGGATATGTGTTGGTAACTCAGGTGTATTATTCCTTGAAGAAATTGAGTCGATTTGTCTATCTTGTTTTTTATTCTTTGAACTCCTAGCTGTGTGTGATTTGTAGTCGTGGGCAACAGTTCGCAATAAAAGATGTGTGTGATAAAGGTGGTGTTAATTTGTTTGCCTGAACTGGTGTTATGAGCTAAAAATGAAGAGATAACAACAGGTTATGGGCCCAGAGCGCCAGAGTACATTTCGGACAATATAAGATGAAATGGACTAACGATAATTAACGGACGAAGCGAACTGTGACATTATCAACGGAAAAAATAGCAAACTCGTGGACCGGGGAAGAAACACTGAATAGGAATGTGACTAAGCTTAGAGTGGAGAACTATTTTTCGTGGACATTGAAGGTGAAACAAGAACTGTTGTTGAAAGATGTGTGGGAATCAGTTATAAGGTATGAGGATACACCAGGTTGTCAGTTGCCTCAGACAGAAACGAGACGACGAGCGCGAAACAATATGATCACATCAGGGCAGTGGCGGCTCGTGGATATGAGCAGTGGGGGGCGCGCCTTAGTTTCATAATTCCATAATACATCTCAAGTTCTTCAAACCATGTCATCAAGATACACACTTCGAACACTATACGGTGCAATGCATATGCAATTATTATTATTATTATTATTATTATTATTATTATTATGAGTGAATGGTCCCTTTTGGAGCACACGAAGCTTTATTTATGATATGCTTTCATCTGTTGACTAAAGATCCTCTTCCTTTCTTACGTCCACTTGGTACCTGCTCTTTTTGGTACTTCATTCTCTGGAGTAACTTCCCACGTGTCAATTTTCTTTCTATATATGTTTCGATTCAAAACGTCTTCGGGTTGAATTTGTGCGTTCTTCATGTCCGCTTTTGTTTGTATTATTATTATTATTATTATTATTATTATTATTATTATTAACATTTGCCTGTTCTTGTCCACGATCGAATTATGTTTACGAATAGTTTCGCTGTAGTGATCACTCAAACAAGACACGACATTGACTTTACCAAGCATTTCAAAGTCCATGGTACTATTGATATCACCCCTGTGGTGATCCATTTATCTCCTTTCCTAGAACGGGTGAATAGCAGGCAAGGAATGCAGTAAAAGGTTTCTGAGATATCACTTCCACATATCCGCGCGTTCTTGTTATGTACGTCAGAATTAATTTGTCTTTGGAAAGCTCTATTTTCATTTTCCTTGGTCTCCGGTCTTTTCAACGAGAAGTCTGGTGTCGGCCTACCACACTCCTTCAGTTCGACTTTCTTCTCGATAGAAAGAGAAGAAAACGTTAGTTCTTTAATATGTTCGATGGTAATCATACTGTACGAAATGCAAACATAACACTACGCCTACATATGAATCACAACCTTTCTCCTAATTTCACCTCGTCACAGTCACCTCACGAGATCATTCATCAACACACAGCTAAACATCGCGCTCTCCAGTGAGTATGGCCAACATGAGTCAAGTGCGAGGAGACAGTAGTTACAGTCGTTACTCGTTTCGTTAGTTAATAATCCTAAAAACTACAAGACTATTTTAAATATATACCGGCACATTTAACTCAGGTAAGTGCCTCAGTAAAATAGTTCCTAGTTTTAGGAGAGAAATGGCACAAACTGACCCCTGTTAAATAGAAATCAAATCAGCAATGTTTCGGGTAGGTTGGCTGCAACCATGGGCCGCGGCAGAAACGCGCCGGAATCTCCGTTAGAACAGCACATCTCTACTGTGCCTCTGATTGGCTCCCTCAAGGCCAGTCGAGCGAGACTCGGAGTATTTGGTCTGCTCTGAGAGAGCGCCCTCCTGCGCCGGGCCAGCAGCGCATCGGGCCGCAGTACAGTACAACTCGCGCCCTTGTTAATAATCTTACAGTAAAATATTTCCCTTGTTAACATTTAAGATTAAAATTCCCTAATTTAATGGAACCCCGTGGGGGATGCGCACCTTAGCGCCTCCCAAACGAGCCGCCACTGCATTAGGGGTTATTTTCAAATACGTGGGAGAAAATTTTGCAAGTGACATTGCAGATATTGAATCAGCGAAAAAGGCATGGGAGAAACTGGACGAGTTGTGCAATGATGGAGGGCTAGTGAATGGTGCTATGACCTTGAAACAGTTAACTCATTTTGTGAAGCCCAGGGACATGAATGTACAAGAATACTTCACAAAAATAAATCAACTGTGGAGGAGAACGAGTAAAGCCTGATACGAGTTCACAGCTGCAGGAATGATCATCGCAAATCTTACAGAGGAATATGCAGGTTGTATACCTTCCTTGGAAGCTGATTTGGCGAAACTGACAATCTGGAAGGTGAAGGCGAGATTACTCACTGAGGAAAGCAGGAAAACATTTCAGAAAAATGGAAACGGAAAACATGAGGATGAAGCTCAAGCCATGGCTGTGCAACAGAAACGATATTTCAAGAAAGAAGACGTGGGATAAGGAAAACAGTATAACTGCTACAATTGCGGTAGACAGGGACATGTATCTAAATATTGTCACAGTACACAAAAGTGCTTCAATTGTGGTAAGTTGGGGCATTATTCTAAAGTATGTCAAACAATAAAGAGTGACAAATCATCACAGGAGAGTAAATTAGTGAATGCGAGTGGAAAAGTGGTACGCTCGGAAATTATACGTGTAGTAGATAAAGCAATGAGCATGAAAGTTTGTAGGAACTGAGAAAATTAGAGATTGGCTATTCGATTCATGTGCGTCTCATCATATGTGTACAACAGAGGAGATGTTTATAGACATGTCAACAAATGTGACAGGGAATGTAGAAATAGGAGAAAACAGTAAGCTGTATATTAGAGGTAGGTAAGGTGAAAGTAAAAATGTCAACAGGATGGACAATTACATTTACAGATGTGTTGTATGTGCCAAACTTGGGTGCGAATTTAATATTCGTTGGTAAGTTAACTAGCAAAGGTTTCAAAGTAGGATTTGCAGGTGAGAAAGCAGCGGTTACAGATAAGAATGGAGATGAAACATTGTTTTATTGCAAACAGGAGGAATGATGTATATGTAGTACAGGTAGAGGGAAGAAATGATATTGTAGCTGTTACTGATTGTGACCAAATGATAGATCAAGAATGTAATAATGTAGCATTTAAATGTACTGGGCAGGTTAGGTTATGGCATGAGAGATATGGACATGTAGGCCTACATTCTGAAGCTTTGTTTAAATTGCCTATGTTAGAATTGAAAAGAAGTAATGATATTAATACTTGTTCTGTATGCATTCAGGGGAAACTACGTTAACAACCGAAAATTAGAGATTGGAAAGTGGTGAAGCATTTCATGAGATATCTATATGGTACTAGAGATTTAAAGTAATGTTTTAAAAAATGTGAAGAGTCCGTACAAGTATTCTGTGATGCAGATTAGGGAGGAGATACTGAGTCAAGAATATCAGTGAGTGGGTATGTAACCAAAGTGGTAGGGGTATAGTAAGAAACAGAGTTGTATTGCTAGATCTACCATGGATGCTGAATACATGGCAATGGCAGAAGTATCTCGAGAAATAACTTGGATGAAATATTTGCTATCAGAGCTAGGGCTGGAAAGGTTTATGGATATACCGTGTCAAGCTTTTGCTGACAAAGCAGCAGCAATTAAATTAAGCAAAAACGATATGAGTGCAAGTTCAAAACATATTGACATCACGTATCATGTATGTAGAGAACTAGTAGAAAAAGGGTTCAATGAGTTTGTATATGTAGCATCAGAGAAAAATGCTGCAGACTTGTTCAAAAAGAATTTATCAAGCAACAAGCTTAAGAGTTCCTGTAGGCTTATACGACTGCAATGAAGGGATAATTTCATTAAAGTGTAGTCCTCTTTTATTTTTTTGAGGAAAAGGGGAGTGTTGGTAGCTAGGACGTAAAACAATAACCTTCTTGTAAAATTACAACTTTGTGCGTCAAATGGTTTTGGAGGGATGAAAAATTCCGTTTCCGGAGCTAACCTCATTTAATCCCTTTCGAGTTGAATATTTTAAAATATCTCCTGTTTTACATCCATGATTTAAAAATATATATCGCCATTTGGAATTTCATCTTCGTACGTAAACGGTTTCGTAGGAACGAGTATTTTTGTTTTCGGGACTTCACCCCCATTTAACACCTTTAGGGATTAAACATTTTTTTTTTCTACAAGTTACTTCACGTCGCACCGACACAGATAGGTCTTATAGCTTATAGTCTTATAGGGCTAGGACTGGGAAGGAAGCGGCCGTGGCCTTAATTAGGGTACAACCCCAGCATTTGCCTGGTATTATTTGATTTACTTCTGGGTATGAAATTCACACCATTAAATCCATCATAAATGAAAATACCCCTTGATGACCGCTCCTTGCACAGTATTCACATTAGCAACTCGCAGCGCTAGACTGCGCGGTAACTCAAGGAAGTCTGCTAGAGCGCTCTGAATCTCATGACTTGCACGTTCCCCATCTAGACCACAAATGGACGATTTATGGGGATTTAAAAAAGTTATTACAACGTTGCTTGGTTAAAGTTTCTATGCTTCCTCAGTGAATGGGGTAGTCATGACACGAAACAGCACTGCTATATATTAAGAAAGAATAGCCACTGAGAAATGCTTTACTGGCAGGAGTCCATTCCTTCATATCAAATTGCGCCTGACAAAATAATCTGCCAAAGCAGAATGTTTTAGAAATCTTTGTGAGCAATTTCCAAGGTTTATCTGAGTCAAAGCTAAAAGGGGTAGTATTTGTTGAATCCAACATCAAAAAACTTATGGCAGATGCCAATTTTGAGACAAAACTGGAAACAAAAGAAAGAGCAGTGTGGGTATCTTTCAAATTTGTTGTAACCAGTTTTCTTGCGAACAAAATGGACACAAATCTGCGAGTCCATTGTTGGAAATCTTCATGAAGTTAGGCTGTAATATGAGCATCATGCCTTGACTACTTCCCTTAAAATGTTGGTACTGCCAGCGAGGGGCAGGGTGAAAGATTTCATCAAGACATTAAGGAAACAGAAAGAAGGATGGTCATCGGCACTTAATGGTACTAAATGAGACGAAATGTAATGACAATTTAAAAGTCCAAAATCATCAACTGACCAGAATTCAATACTTGATGACGAAGAATGAATGGATGAATATGAATTGAAAACTATCAGTGGATCCGACCCGCAATGCTCCACATTCCAATAAACCAGCGTTAAACAACAGTATTACTGACCAAGGGACTGCTTCTAAAGCACAATCCTGAATCAATAATGCTTATAGCCTAAAGGGGTCCAAAATCCAGGTCATCGGCCCCTCGAAATGGTACTTATCGCTAGGAAAGTACAACCATGGTATTTGTCATGTTGCGGTACTAATCAAAAGTAGCGTAGACTCGCGGTATCCCACACATTATGGTACTATTCACAGGTAATGTAATGTGCACATGTAATACAGACCTATGGTGTTTCTCACATTGCGGCACCATTTACAGGTAATGCAAACCTATGGTACTAATGTACTAATCACAGAGACTCGTACTATCCCATGGTGTTCCTCACATTGTGGGCACTAATCATAGACAAGGCAGACCCATGGTGTCGCTCATATAGTGGTACTAATCATAGGTACTGCAAAACCCACCCTAATTCACACACTGTCGCTACTAGTCGCAAACCCATTGTGTACCTAACAGTGGTACTACGCGCAAGTAAATGCGACTTATGGTGTTCCCCGCGTGGTGGTACTAATTACAAGTAGTCTCATGGGTCTAATTTGATCATCCCTTGGTTGCCCCTTTTAGTCGCCTATTACGACAGGCAGGGGATACCGTGGATGTATTGGATGTATTCTTTGCCTGCATCCCCCACTCACAGGAGGATGTGTGTTTGGTCCACGAGAGCTATTTTATTTCGCTCAAGTCCGCCGGCAAGCCGATTAGGACCCAGCTATCCGCCACCTGGGACGTGCCACGTGGGAGTATCACCTCTCGCCCTGCTACGCCAGCTTAGTAGGTTCGTGGAGAGAAAGAAGTTATCCTGTAGGATGGAACATTAACACGGAAGTGAATTACAGCTAGACGTTGATAAGGGATGATCTTCACAAGTGCACAACAGGAAGAGCAGTAAAATAAGTCGTGATGTGAAGCAAAAATGCTACTATAAGGTATTATAACCATGAAGTAGTACATATTTTTTAATTGTGTGTTATTTTGATATTAACTTTTCAGTCACTTATGTAAAAGTAAAAACGTTTTTTTAACTGTGGTTTTTTGGTTAATTTTTCCCGAAACATATCTCTTTTTTATGAGAAACACTTACGTGATAGAGAAAACCGGATTTCATTTTTGAAATCAACGATGGAATATACACAAAAACAACTTACTACATATTAAAAACATGAAAATTATATAAATATAGATTGGAGACTGTCTGAAAAGGGCAACAGACGGAAATGTGAGAACTGTAGTGACATAACGTTGTTGTCGCACTCCTTGTAGCTGTTGGAAAAAATCGTCAAAATGAGACTTAGTAAGCTCGAGGAAGAACAACATGGATTCAAGAAAGATCAAAGTACTATGGATCTAATTTTTGCTGCAAGAATGCTTACAGAAACATACTGGGAATATGGAAAGAAACTTGCGATTATATTTTTGGAGACTGAAACGTCTACGACAGTGTCCCTCGGGACAAGGCTTGGGAACGCCTGGAAGACCTCAAGGTGCCAAAGTACCTGATTGAAAAAGTGAAGATGCTATACCAGAATTGCTACAGCTGTGTTCAGATAGGTAATGGGCGATCAAAATGGTTTGAGACAAGAGACAAAGAGAGGTGCCCTATCGCCACTCTTGTTAATACTAATGGACAGGATCATAAAGTCCATCAAGAAAACAGACATCAGACCAAACCCCCATGCACATTAAATTCAGTATGAAATGGCAAAAAGTTTGTTCAAAATTGGAGTTTTCGCGGATAATATCCACACCGCGGCTTACTTGTTTGTTGTTTTTCAAAATAGGATATTACGTGAACGTGTGTGTTTAATTTCATTCTGAAAAAATATATATTACCGTATTTCTCCGAATCCAAGACGACCCCCAATTTTTCCTTCAAAAAATTTTAACCAGGCTTAGAAAGTGATTTGTAAAATCACATGAATGTCTTTCTTATACAGTACACATTTTTTGACTGTAGACGCCAAACATTGACTTTAGTTATGCCCTAAATTTTTTCGGCTGTAAAATTATGCTTTATTTTAGCGGGTTTAATAACCATAAACTTAAAATTGCCATCATAATATCGAAGGGAACTCGTTGAACATTTGCCGGCAATACACATTCCACGCATCTCTACAATACGACGATCCATCAGAAAAATATTCTTGCTTTCTATAAACCTTAATTTTACTAAACGTCAGGTACAGCAGACGTGTTATAACTCTGCTACTGAGTAGCCGTGGCCGTGGCGTCAGATATAACTGGCTGCCGCTACACGCACACCTTGCTTGCCAGATTCGGCCAACTTCAGCGGCTAGCGATGTATAGGTCTTAATCGCGGACTTTGAAAGTCAACGAACGAGTTTATTGCGCCGCGGAATGAGAATTCCGCCCATGCATTTTTGAGCACATACCTCACAATTTCATCTTCGACTTCTTTAAAGCGTCCTTGTTGCGGGCCACTGAATGCATTTTTTGTGCAGTACGCATTTTTAAGCTATCTTTGTCTTCATGGTAACGCCGAATATTGGCTTTAGTTAGGCCTATGCCATATTTTCCTGCGGCTGCACAATTATTATACATTTCTGAGTGTTTAATAGCCATTAAGTTAAAATTGGCATCATAACATGGATGAGAACCCGTTGAAAATTTGCCGGCAATACCTGTTCCATGTATCTTTACAATACGACGAACCGTCACGAAAATATTCCTGCTGTCTATAAACATTAATTTTACTAAACGTCAGGTACAGCAGGCGTGTTATAACTCTGCTACCGAGTAGCCATGGCTTTTCTAAGAATTGAAACGCATGTAGAGAAACGATAACCTCCTCGCTAAAAATTGACATGGGAATAACTTTCCGATTTTTTTAACCTAATTGCTTTACGTCGCACCGACACAGATAGGTCTTATGGCGACGATGGGATAGGAAAGGGCTAGGAGTGGGAAGGAAGCGACCGTGGCCTTAATTAAGGTACAGGCCCCAGCATTTGCCTGGTGTGAAAATGGGGAAACTATGGAAAACCATCTTCAGGGCTGCCGACAGTGGGGTTCAAACCCACTATCTCCCGGATGCAAGTTTACAGCTGCGCGCTCCTAACCGCACGGCCAACTCGCCCGGTTTTCCGAAATTTAATTAGACGCGAGAAAATATAAACTATCCTCTGAAATCAGTGATGTAGCCTGCCATAGCTTGAGGTGTATCACTTTCTTACTAAATTTCAGGATACGGTATGCCATTAAAATTAAGAGATCGTTTACTTCAGCCTTTATTTTTAATGAGTTAACAACTGCTATCGGCCACGTAATTTACGCATTTATTAAACGTGTTATCCTCTTTCAATTCGAATTTTCTTTTAAGAACAGCAGTCGACGGGTATTACTAATCGACTCCAATATTGCCTTCGAATGTTGATGAGAGAGGTCGCAAATGCACATAGCGTGAAAACTATACCATACCGAAGATCGATCACATTTTGTGGCAAACGTTTCAGTTTTGTTATTCAAATAGCGTCACATATCCTAACTTATCTGTACTATATGTATGATGAAAACATACTTAAAGTGGAAGTAGAGAAATTATAACCTTGTTGCTATAAATTTTCATTATAATAGCCTTTCCGTAAAATAACGGACGCGATAAAATATAAACTAACCTTGTAATCAATGACGCACTCTGCCATATTTTGAGCTGTAGGCCTATCTCATTCTTACTTAATTGCGGTATTCAGCAATAAAATTAAGCGATCGTTTATTCAGCGTTTATCTTTAACGAGTTAACAACGCTTATTGGAGAAGTTATTTACGCACTTATTACGAAAACAGTTTTCCTCTTTAATTTTCCTCGCGGAAGAGCAGTCGACGGGTATTACTAATCGACTCCGACATCGCCTTCGAATGTCAACGAGAGAGCTCGCTGATGGGCATAGCGAGAAAACGGTACGGTACCGAAGATGATCGATCGCATGCAGTATAATGAGTGGGTGCATAAATATCGGCGACGAAAAAAATCGAGCGCGCATAATTGCTCGTAATAACGGATGCGTCAGTGATAGGGTTCTCGCTGTAACCGACGGATAATGCACAGTTTAATATAGGAATTTTGAAGGGACGGACAAAAGTTATCGTTATAACGGGTTCTCGTTATATGCCGTACTCACTATAGCGGACTTCTACTGTACTTCAAATCTAGCGACTAGTCTCTAAAACTGACTAGGCTGATGCGAATAAACACGAACATAGCACGCCATATACAGATTTCAATAAACATCGCACATACGCGCGCGTTTCTCGTATTAATAAACGTCAATATTTCATTTGAATGAGGCCAAAGAGTGGAGGACTTGCGGCCATTGGCGTACAAAGCTGAAATGGCGGTATTTGAATGTTTGAAGTTCACCAAAAATAAGCTAAAATCGGGAGAAATATTAGAATAATCGGGAGGCGGGAAAAACTGTCAAAAATCGGGAGTCTTCCACCTAAATCGGGAAAGTTGGCAGGTATGATATGAGTTTGAAAATTTGAAAGAGTTTTCTTCTACCAAAATTTCATTCAGATTTAGGTCACTATTACCCTTTTGCAACAAGAAAATAAAACAGTTTCTCCAAGATATTTATGTAATTCTCTTTCTGAACTGCATACAGTAACTACGTTCTTTTCTGGAAGACAGTAGAGAATGAAGATGTGGAGATTGCCTTTGTCTCATTTTCCCACTGAACCTGTCACCTACAATGTCTTCCTTTTCATGTTTAACCTTCTACATAAAACTTGATTATCAGACAAAGCTGCCAATACATTTCCTTAAGATCTCATATTCACATGCAGAAGAACCCATGCATTTCACTGTGTTCTGGTCAGTGCGTGTATCATTTGGGATTATTATATTTACTCGCTTATAACAACGCCACCCCCTTCAACTACTACTGGGGGCAGGGGCAAGAAACCAGACAGCAAATGCAACATTTCAGTTAACGATGAAATCCACGCTTCTCTCCTACTGCCCTATAATTTTCAATGTCATTCCAGCTTCTGAGCTCCACATACTATGTGGCCCTGTGTAGTGTGCCATTAGGAAGCATCCAGTACACAAATAGGAGAGAAAGAGCAAGAGAAGTTTTAAGCATCCTTCACGCTGAATTTGTTAGAATATGGAGTAAGAGTACAGAGTCATAAACATGAAGCATAGCCATGTATGTTCTGTTATTGGTGTAACCAGAGAAACAAATTATTGGGAGAAAAAATCAATTCTTACCATGGTGTGAAGAAAGGAAAATACAGAAATGTGGACATAAAAGTTCTGGAGTGGTTTACGGAAGCAAGAGACGACAGCAATGCTGTAAATCACAAAATGAGCGGTGAAATTACACTAAGTCTTAGGATTGCAGGGAAGGATTTCAAAGCCAAGTAGAGATTGATCAGAGCACCCTTATGTGCCGAAATGGAGTAAGTTTAGTGAGAAGGACATCACTGTGCCAGCGGTTTCCATATGATTACACCGACAAAGTGATAGAATTTCTCTGCTTTGTCACAAGACTTCAGACATTGCAACACTACGCGGTGCTATGCGGCTGTGGTACAGGCACGATGTTTAATAAAGTGACCTGTCAGCTCTGATTAAGCGGGCCGACACCAAACTGTTTAATCTCTTAACCGGGTGTGACAAGTTAATTCATCTACCAATAGTTGTTAACTCATCTAGACCCTTGTTATCTGCTGGGCGGGATGTGTTATCTCGTCTCTTATTGTTGTTGAGTGTAGTTCTATGATCGCTTTATAGATGTCAGTAAGTTCCAGACTTGCTGCACCTCAGTGTGTGCCAATATTTCAATTTATTTTCTTCTGTACATAATCATTTGGATGATGAAACTATTCGTCATCTCATTGATTCAGATGATGAATTGGATGACAACCTTTTGGATTTAAAGATAAAAATTTCATGATGTTCCGTATTGAACTGTATCACAATTAAATTGAAATAACAAATCGTGATTCAACCTATTCAATACAAGTAAATAAGAAATGTAGTGTGTTACATTCTTATTTAATTATAAGCGGAAGCGATACCGGTTTCGACCACCAATCTGGGTCATCATCAGCCGAATAAAAATTAAAAAACAATACATCGGAAAACAAGAAATTAAGGGATGAGTCTTTCACAAAAACTGTTGAAGAAGCAATATAAGATAATGGGGATTAGCACTGCACGATTTTAAATCGTAAAATCTAGAAGAAGTAGGAGGTCAGTCACTTATATGAAGTAAGGCGCAATCTTCTGAAGAGTAGCACAACATAAGCAATGTTCGGCACTGTGCCTCAAAATGTTTACGAGAAGAGGTGAATAGTTAAGTGAGTCAGCCTGCATATACTGTCAGGCCAAAGTCACAACACAATTTAATAAATATGAAGTCCCAAAACTGTGTAGAAGTCGAAGACGAGTCACATGATTGAAGCAAGATGCTAGCTCCTGAAGATCAGCGCAGCACATTCAATGTCCAGCACTGTGCTTTCAAATGCTGACGAAACTCGGTGAATAGCTTAACGATCAAGCCTCTAATTGTATTGGTTGCAAAAATATATATAATACAATTTAATATAATTGAAGTATGCAACTAGGATCTTGTAGATTCCTTTAGAACAGTTGATGTAAAAAAAAAAATTGTGAAGAGAAAAAATGGTAAAAAGCACAATATCAGAAACAAATGAAAAACGCATATGCCCAGCGCACTACTTCTTGAAGATAAGAATTCAAGCCATAATTGAGGTAGTCCAAGGCAGCGCAAGGCATGAGTTTAAATGTTGCAAAGACCCAAAATGCAGGCGGCACTATAGTACACAGTTCAATTCGGAAAGTAGTTTTTTTTTTTTATCGAGAAGAGAGGTGAAAAGAAAGGATAAGATAATAAAGGAGGTGGATTAGTAGATAAGAGAAGATTAAAAGGATTGGAAGTTAAAAGAGGATGGGAAATGATAGGATAAGGTAATAAAGGAGGGGTAGTTTAGGGTGGGTTAGGAGGGTGGGTTATTGGAGGTAGAAAACGTGGGTAGGAACTTTGTAAGGCATGAAAAATTGAATTTGGATTTAGAAATTTAGTATTTTTGAGAAGAAGAATTAGGAAGTCAAACAGAATATTGGGTTTTTCAGAAATGTTGTTTAAATTGAAATTAGGGTTGAAGTATTGGTCAAGGTGAATAAAACAATTTCCAGAGGTGTTTGGATGGTGGCCTTTGTTAATGATTTTAAGAATTTCTATGTCTTTTTCAACATTGGTGAAATTATACTTGGAGTCTTGTAGTTGTCCTATAGCAGAGAATCTGTTGTATTTAATGGCAGTGATATGTTCGGAGTACCGTATCTGATGTTAAAGATGAGGCCAGTTTGTCTGATGTACGAGGAGCTGCAGTTGTTACATTTAAATCTGTACACTCCAGATTTAGAAAAAGCATTAGATTTATTTAGTGATTTAGAGTTGTGTAATATGTCAAGATTTCTGTTATTAGTTCTGAAAGAAATTTTCATGTTGTGTTTTTTAAGAACATTAGTTATTTTATAAGCATCTTGAGTGAAAGTAAAAGTGGAAAATGCAGTGGGTTTGGTTTTGTCTTTTGATAACGTAGTTTTAGGACGATGTTTGTATTTGTTTATGATATGGTTTATGAAAGAGTTGTTAAAGCCATTAAATTCAGCGATAATATGGATGGTGTTCAATTCGTTATTTAAATCTTTTTTAGACAGGGGTGTTGAAGGCACGAAAAATTAGGCTGTTATCTGCTTGAGGGTGTGAAGAATCTTGCCGTATTGTGGTTGCTGTTTGGGTTGGTTTTCTGAAAATTTTTGTAAGTTAAAGAAGAAGGATGTCTAGTTAGAAAATTAAGAGTTTTGTTGTGTTCTGATTCAAGGGTGAATTTAATGTTAGAGTCAATGCTGTTAAGAAGAAGAAATGTAGAGGCTGCGTTGGTTGATTCTTCATTTAAGATTATTAATGTGTCATCAACATATCTGGCGCAAAAGAGGATATTAGAGAAATTATTATTATTATTATTATTATTATTAATTTTTGTGTTTTTTAAGAAATCGAAGTATATTTCAGCTAAGCTGGTGAGCCCATAGCTAAACCATCTTGTTGGTAAATGGTGTTATCAAAAGTGAAATAATTATTGTTGATAACCAATTTTAAGATTGTCATGAAGTCTTGAATTTCTAGTTTACTCAGATTACTGAATTTGTTTAAGTTGTTTATTATGGGGAATCATTTGGAAATTGGAATACTAGGATACATGTTTACGATGTCAAAAGAATGGAGAGGAATATTTGGTTGGATGTCGAAGTTCTTTAATATGTCGATTAATTGAGGAGTGTTATCGATAGATTTGTTGGATAAAAAACGATAATTTTTCAGTAAAAATGTTTGAATGAATTTAAAAGTATTATATAAGGGACCGGATCTGTAATTGATTATTGGGCAGATGGGAATGTTATGAATTTTGGGAAGGGCTTTGTCAGTGGGTAGGAATAGGTTCATGTTTATTAATTTAGTTTTTTTTCTTGATCTGTGAGGAGAAAGGAAGTGCTTCAATTTAACTTTTTGGATAGTAACGATATGACAAGTGGTGAAAGTGACAGTGAATTTCTTCTGAAAATGAAGAAGAGGGAGAAGATATTCGGTTGCCTACAAAAATTATGCTGCCACTTTGCACTGGAAATAGTCAAGGTAATCCTTGCACTCTTTTTACATTTGTATCGGACAGTAAAAAAAAATATTGAAGCAGTTGCAAGAAGTCGAATCAAATACTGAATTACAGTTTGAATTAACAAATGCAAATCAAAAGAAACCACGTTTCCCCTTGTGAAAATCAAATGATCATAAACATGTCTCTCAGTCATGGCCATCCGTTAACAGCTTCTAATTTCAGATGACCTCCAGCCATAAGACATATTTATGTCAAAACGGGCAGGCTAGATAACTCTTCTTCCGCGAAGGCATGAAAGTGTAATGTGCAGGACGAGTTCCTTCGTCATTTACGGAAGCACATAATGGGCGTGACGAATTAACTCTTTATCAGTCAAAATATATTCCCCGCTATGAATGTTCATTTCTCTTGACTCCCTGGTTACGAGATTAAAGGTGTTATAACTTTTTTCATAAATAAAGTATGGATTTAAATTTCTATTTTATGTGTTGATTCAAAGATGCAAAATGTTCACTTTTCTGCTTTTATATTATGCCAACCTAATATATAGTACCTATTTTACCATCCCTGAACCCTAAATTTGACTACAAAACTTTAAAAAGTTTTAAGGTCCACCTTATTCAATACTATACAATTTGTTGTGTAGATGTAAATTTTTTTTTGCTAGTTGCTTTACGTCGCACCGACACAGATATGTCTATAGATGTTGATTCCAATAACGGACCATTCATATTGGTATTACAGATATGTCTTACGGCGACAATGGGACAGGAAAGGCCTAGGAATGGGAAGGAAGCGGCAGTGGCCTTAATTAAGGTACAGCCCCAGCATTTGCCTGGTGTGAAAATGGGAAACCATGGAAAACCATCTTCAGGGCTGCTGACAGTGGTGTTCGAACCCACTATCTCCCAGATGCGAGCTCACAGCTGCGCGCTCCTGACCGCACGGCCAACTCGCCTGGTAGTAGATATAAATAATATGTTGTAATGTGTTTATTCAGAACTAGTTTCGACGCTGTATGGCGTCATCAGTTGAACAGAGGCATTGGAATATTGGCAACCATATAAATATTATCAACATTGACCTTATCACAAGTTACGATCTTCTGTAATACAATTAAAATGAATATATATTTAAACAGATAAAGTATTTTTCAATTCTCAACAAGTCAAAGACTTGCGGGTCTGTTGTACAAATGATTAAAACCGTATGCGATCAGATTTGCTATAATTATTGTAATACAGTGGAACCTTGATTCTCCATTTTTGGAGAGACCACGGGGAAGAAACGTACAACACGGGAGAACGGATAACCCGGGAACAAATGAACCATCAACAATTTGGCTAAACATCACAAAAATGAAATGTGTATACTTATAATCTTACAAACGCCCCTAAACCAAACCAAACTAGAGCCTCAATGGGCCTTCCGCCTACCAAGAGACCGCCCTCGGTCTGAAGGCCCGCAGATTACGAGGTGACGCATGGTCAGTGTAACGAATCCTCTCCACCACTATTTCTGGCTCTCTAGACCGGGGTCGCCATATCACCATTAAATAGTTCCTCAATTAAAGGTAATCGTAGAATGACTGAACCTGGAACCAGCCATCCAGGTAAAAATGCCTGATCTGGCCAGTAATTGAACCCGGGCCCTCCAGGTGAGAGGTAGGAAAGTTAGGCCGCGGCGCTAGCTTCAAACGTTAATTACCGGTATGCGACTTTAAAATCTTGAAACTTTTCTTTGAAAAATTTAATACCCGTAACGCCAAGCCAAACAACAATCGACCACAAGTAGTTTTTCATTCTCTAATCTAATAAAATAAAGCACATTAGATACAAAAGCGTCCAACGTGATGGCAAAATACTTTTTTTTTTCTTCCATTGTAATTTGGTCACGGGTATACTGTTCCTAGTCAGTTTATGGAAATCTTGTATTGCGTAAATTAAGCTTACATCGACTTTTAAAGGTTATGTTGAACTCGAGAATGTGGTTTCAAAAGTATCAATCTTGAAGTTCTCGAATGCATTATATTTAGTTCTGCCTGTCACTAATCACAATCAAATTGGAAAGAGAAAAAAATATCATTAACACTTCCGAAATTATGATTAATCGCGACCTTGAGCTCAGCTGGAAAGTGCTCTCGCTGTACAAGTCTGTACGAGTGCGAAATGATACGAAGTTTTTAAATGTAACATGCGCAAATAAAACGACTGCGGTTTTTATAACATTTTTACACAAAAACATGACATTCCCAGTATTATATTAGGACGAAAACAGTAATAGGCAATCCGAAAACCTCCCATGGCTTTATATATGTAAGGTGTAACAGCTGTTCTGGTCTCGATAACATAATCGTATACGATATTAAAATACTAAATTTGTGTTACTTAAAGGAGAACACAACATAAAAACACATATTTCGTTATTCATTGCTAAATATGTATTACGGGAATGTAATAACAATGCCGTTAATCCGGTGCCTCTATGTCCAACCATTCTCAAGTTATGTGCAGAAGTAGTAACTGGTCGTGACGTCACTGTGCTGTAGAGTCTACCTGGCAGCCTTGACGCTGGGAGTAAACTCGCGCAGTCATTTCCCGCACTCCATCTGCTACTGCCATGCTCTTCTGTTGCCAGTGTTAGTGGGCTTATTTTTATTTATAATGGATGTAAATATCATTCGTCCGTATCAGTATGAGCCAGAACGAACGACGTTTGCTGATGTCCATTCAGATAGCGATCTTGACATGGATATGCTAAACACTACAGGCCGTGCCGGCATGCGAATTTGGTGTAAATGTAATGAGTGTACCATCATGGATACTATGACCTTCCAATGACGTGTAATTACATGTCAGGGTGTCATTGAAAGTCATAATTATGATAAATGCATATGGACGGCACAGATGTAAGATAAATTGTTGATGCACGGTGAATTTATATATATTCGTAATATATGAGCCGACACAACTCGCGAATTGATGGTAGATCTTATGGAAGAGAATCGGTAGATCAAGCTCAGAACCCCGTGGTATACATCGGACCGCATGAAAACAGTATAGTCGCAAGCGGGTATTAATAAATATTTGCAGTAACAGCTGAGAAGAAGAAAGGCCAGACATTACATCTAGTATTACAGACGTCAAGGAGGCCATTGATTGAGCCGGAATTACATACAGTTAATCATCTAACAGGCGTGTGGTGACGTACTTCAAGTGGAGAAGAATAAACAATAGTAGCGTGTGTTCCTTTGTGAATCTCCGTGATAACATTTCCTCAAATGTCAAAATCATATGTAAAGTAGTGAGGATCATAGTTATGTGGTTCATGGAAAGCAGCCTCATTATTATTATTGTAAATAATGAAGTTAGAATTTGTTTCAATGTTAATTCTTGAGTAGCAAAAAAGATCGGAAAGCAAATAGTGAGCACAGCTCTTGTATGCGAGTTAAAGTCTTTAAAATTTAAGAAACTGAGGCCCAAATAACGTTTGATAAACTAAATATAGCACTGAGCGACACTAATTTATACAGGCCAGTATCAATCGATAACAGTGGACTTGTAAATCTGTATGAATTCGCTCTAATTATTTTGTTCGAGTTTCAGATTGAACCCAAGATGTTGCCTATATTTGTGAATAAGAAAGTCCATATAGAGGAGATGTTCGAGTAAACCAGTAGGATCCTGGTGGATCCGCAACTCTGCCGAGATGAATGAGATGGCTGAAAAAATAACCTGACGACCAATACCTGTGGAGAAGCGAGGAAGTCAGATGAGTAGTCGAACCTTGCCCTTCTTGTTTACTTGTAGATGCTTATAGTAGAAGTAGATCTTTTTAAATGTCACACAGGTGATATAAAGTGAAATAACTTGAATGTTCTAACGTGCTAACGGTGTTGGTTTAACGTCATATAATGCTACTGCGTATATTAGAATAATGTTTTCCGTCGGTGAATATTAGGGTTAGGCGATCTTTCCTGCGTTGTTTTCCGTGTTAGTGGAACAGCTGTGAACCGAGTGTGATCTTGAATGCTACAGGTAAGTTTGAAGTACCGATGTGTGAGATATTTGATGTGGTGATCTTATAATATGAATAATTCTGCGGAGTTTGTGATATGTTTTGTGGATCGATTCAGTGATGGTTGTATGAATAATAGTGAAGCTCTCCAAAGATATTTTAGCTCATTTATGTAGGAAATGATGAGTATTTTCGTTATGTGTTGGACATTGTGTGGCATAAAATATGTAGGGTCATCTAAAGGTATAGTTGACGGTATAATTAGAGAATGATTTATTGAGTGGTGAATTGCGGTAGTAATTTAATTCTTTGAGATGGCCAATAGTTTGGATAGTGTTATTGAGAGGTATTTCTGCCGCGTATGTTTGAGTTTATTAGATGAGCGAGTTTCGTAGCGTTGATTGAATGCTTTTCGAAGAGATTGGTTAGGCATACGAGCTGACTTGAGTTTAATTTGGTATCACATGGACAGCGGAATGTATTTTACGAACACACGAGTAGGATCTTCGACAAGCTACTCGAACGATAATTAGATTGTGGGAGTATTGTCACCTGTACTGTAGATCAACTTGTAGCATTGCTAGATGTAGTAAGTTGGCGCTGTAGAAGTATTTTCCAGCAGGATGGAGTGGAGCCGATGCAACGCAGATCGTCTGGCATTTGATCGTTCACTTATTTATAACAGTAGTTAGTACTTTATTTCAGGTGCAGCCATATGATGCCGTTGGTTGGATGGAGACATGCATTTATTTATTTATTTATGGAGCAATGATACTATTATTATGTATTTGAAGGATTTTCTGTGTTTATCATGCGCCGTTAGAAAATTAAAGTTATTATTCAGTTAGTCAGAAGGTTATAATGAAGTAATAGGAAAAGTAGAGCAAGGAGGACAGGTTCGTCTAATAAATACGTTAGCAAATGAACAAACAAGATGAATGAAAGAAACTGAAATTGCTGATTTTCCATTATATTAATTTACATTTATTTAAGTGAATCAGTGTTGTGTAATGATGAGATTTTAATTTAATGACTGACAATTATTTTTCAAGATGGACTTGATTCTTTTATGCGGTGCGATAAGAGATGCACAAGGATAATTTATTTTACGTTGCATATTCAGTTGTTCAATTGTAGTCAGTTAATTTCATTTTATTAAAATTATTATACTTCCAATTTCTCATTGCAACTTTCATTTATGCCTAATTTAAGTGAACTCATTATTTCGAGACTGATGTTGGATCATTACCAGGCTAATTATTGATAGGATGTAACCGCTTTCTTTCCGAAGGGCCATGCCCTGAGTGGAGGGTCATGTAAACCACTGAATTCTAGTCGAGCGCATTATGAAATTTATTATCATCTTCGAACTAGGCGTCCCACGAACGGTCACAATACGGATGAAGAAAGTGTATGCTGTTGTGAATTAGACAATGGAAAAGCAGTGAAATCGGAGAAATTTATGTGTATAACAAGAAAGCCCTCGTTTACAAGGCTTATTTTAGACCGTGAAGTATTGACAATGACAAGGCATAACATGAGCTTAAAAGTAAAGAACATGGCAAGGAAACGTTTACTGGCAGCTATAAATCCATCAAATACAACTGGGCGTTTTATTTGTTACAAACAGTTCACTTCGTGGGTAAATTCATGGACTGCGATTGGTAAAAAGAACAGAGTTGTCATACTATCATGTGTTGTCAACACCATAAGGAACACATTTCCGGAATCCGATGGCACCTATGTGGCCTTCAAGTTGTAAATGAAAAAATGAAATTAAAACAGTAGAATTATGTAAGAGTTTCTTAAGCTTGTTTGTATGATAAATATAGATAATGTATTATTTTGACATGAAGTACGGTATCTCATTTATTGTTGCGAGTGAAATTGTGAGAAGTGCTTCTTGATCAGGTCGTCATTGGAAGGTCGAGGTAGTGGAGCGTTGTTTTTAGGCAGTGACAGATCCACTGCTTGATCTTCAGGTGAGGCTCTACTATAGTTAGTTTGCAAGAGATTAATTTTGTTCATTATTGCCTTCTTCCATCCATCGCTTGACGCCTCATATTTCTGTTTATCACCCAGGCTCCTGTTGATTTTGAGTACTGAGTTTTAATACCAGCTTTCAATTTATTGATGTTCCAATTATAGTCCAATGCAGCAATCACTGACCTGAGCTTTAAGCCTCTGTACAAGAAATGAACTCTTTCAGGAGCGTATTTCAAACGAAGGTTGTGACAACTTTCTAGGCTTCCGGTGTGAACGTAGCGTTTTATATGTTCCACATCTTTTAAAAAATATTTGTCTAAAATATTTTCTTCAAGGCTTCATATGAACTTGAATTTCCTTTAATCCACATTTTCTTTCCCTCTTCCTCCTCCGTTAATGTATCGTGCTCACAGGATTTCCATTCACAGTTTTCCAACCACTTATGCTCATTTTTTACATGGTGCATAATTGACATAAATTTATGGATTAACATAGAACTGTTTCCATTACATGTTTGTGCTGCCCACAATAAATGATTATTTATGCTGGCCTTCCACGCTTGAACTTATCGAGAGCTTTCATCTTTTTCATTAGACTTTTTGATATGTGCCAAACGTCAAATTCATGTTCAATATCAGGATACTGCGTTCTCAGTAAATACCTTACTCCTTTGTGTCTATCGGAAAGGAAGAGTTTTATATTACAATTTTCTGTACAATCTTCCTCATCATGATTTCACACGCAGCCCTTTCAAGTTCACCTTTCACCATCACTCTCTGAACAAGTTCCAAATGAGCTATGCGGCCTGTATTTATATCCATTAGTGAATACATTAAATATTTGGCTGAAAAGCCGGGAGAATCGTACTGGCCATCTCCGGCTAACCAAATGGGTTTCGCACTGCTTTTCAAACAATCAATAACATTAGTCTTTTCTTGATCCAAGCACCCTCCACTATCGGACCAGTTACTCTATGAATAATTCTATCATATTCAGTTCGTGGCATCATATGTAAGTTAAGGGACTTGCAGAATGACCGAAAAGGTTCAAACAGAATGCCTGACAACAATAATGATGATATTAGGACATTTGCTTCTGGTTTCTTTCCTTCCATAGGTTGAGAATACCAACGGACTTTATTACCACAATCGCAAAGTGATTTTATGCACAACATAGTCCCTTTAATGTAATGTGAAATGTTTTTCACTTTATTTTACAAATGTAACAAATTTCAAAGAGTATGAGCAAACTTGTCCCCGCTACAAAGAAATATGAACCTGTAATATGTACATCGTCCTGAGTGTGTTTGTTATCAGTATCACTAATATAACTTTCACTGTCACTTTCATCTGGTTCATAGAAACTGTCATTCAACTGTTCTCCCATTACGTCACTGTTCAAGGCTGTGCCGGAAGTTGCAACGTCAAAGTATTTTCTAGCTATTTCACTTTCTAACTCACACTGTATTTCTACACTACATTCGTGTCTGCCTGGTGAAATATTTTCACTCATATCATTATCATTATCACTTTTGTTTAATACTGTGTCAACAAACTCCCTTCGTCTTTTAGCCTCATACCTTTCCGTCCTGCTCTTTTTAGTTTCTGACGAGTACTCCCACAGTGTATTTTGTGAAGCGGCTTCCGTATGAATTAGCATTCCTGCCTGAGAAGTATCTCCATCTGTCGACGCCAGACATCTTATTGAAGGAACAGACCCTGGCTTCAATTTCGGACCTTGCAGCTTTTCCGTAGGCATCGCCTTCATTCAAAAGTTGCTTTTTATCACAGTCTGTATTTTTAAAATGCACTGAACACACAGTAGCTCCCTTACCGGGAGAAAAGCGTTTCCTCTTGCAAAATTGTACCCAACTGCTAAACCTTCGAGGTGACTTACTTCGATTTGGAAACCTATGGAAATGTATTTCTTTCTCTCTACACTTTCGGTTTCTACTTGTTGTGTTGTTATAGCCATACACACTACAGGTAGGCGTTTCGACAAACAGTCACCGCACTGTTATAATAAACAACACTTCAAGTAAACGGAAGAGCGGCTGAGCGCGTACTGCAATAATCAACTGGATGGCTCGCTCAGCGCTTACAGCGTGGTGATGTCACAGCTACTCGTGTTTCCTTAGTTCACTGGCCTGCGGAGCGGCGCACAGCGAAAGCAAATATATAGTTGAACACTGTCCGATACACTCTTTGATTCTGAAGCAACTTGATTTTTGTGTTGCGTTCTCCTTTAAGGAGCAGTTTTGATTCCTGCCTGAGGGAAATGCTGAAAACCTGTTCGGCAACACACTCGAAAAAATTAAAAAATAAACATCTAATCCTGAACATAATGTAGACGTTTTGCAAGTACGAACATTTGACGAAATTTGTTCCGTCTTCAAATAAAGCTGTCGAAATGCGCTCTGTCTCCTTCCAGTTGTCGTGGGCACTCTCTGCTTTATGATTTCCAAGGATTACCTAAACAATACTACCCTATTGCGATGCTAAGATGATCCCTTATGCAAGTTCACCGCCGATCGCTTTACCAGTACAGTACTTCTTCAAATTACCACAATGACGGGAGGTCAACACCAAGATCAGTAAGTATGCCATAGACGTCCTTTCATAAGATACAGTTTCTTGAAAAACATGTGATCGAGGATTTGGCGTTGATGGGACTGAAATTTCTGGACGGTTGATCCGGGAAATAGTTTCTTCGAGGAGCGGATAATGCAGGATTTTTACATGATTTAATTAGGATGCTCACGGGACCACGTAATTTGAACAAATAATACGGGGAAAACGTAGTTTTCGGGAATGTATAATCGAGGTTCTACTGTATTATGGTAAGCTCAAATTAAAATTCACACATAGTTATTAAAATAGTTCTGTTCATAAAACTCTTTGTGCTTAATAAAATACACTTCATAATTCTGCATATAGTGCCATCATAAAAAGATTACAAGAAGTTATGTAGTGTCCTTTTTGACAGTATTGTTCAGTGAAATTGAGCCTGGTGAGGTGGAAACGTACAAATAAAGTCCTTAAGCTATTAACAAGAACTACGTTTCCCAGTTCAAATGCAGAACCTCAAAAGGTCATTGACTGAGCGAAGCGTATTAAAGCACTAAGAGCAACAGACGCTGTTGTAATTTACATCTACACAACAAACTGTATAGTATTGAACAAGGTGGACCCTAAAACTTTTTAAAGCTTTGTAATCTCAGTTCAATACGGATAAAAATGTTTACCATAAATTTGAGAGGGCAAAATATGGAAAACAATAAAAAATCAAATAACTTACATACCTATTTGATGTTCTTCAAATATACCACGAATATAAATTCAAACAACTTACAATTAATAAAATCATCACAAAAATCATAAAATCAGTCCAATACTCAGATCATTCACAATTCACTGTCGTCATCTTAAGTTACACCATAGCAACTTTCGTCACTGACATCTTTCCACACACAGTTGTTCTCACTACCGTCCACTGAATTTGAAATTCCACATTTCTTAAAGCTTTTGGACACTAAATCGTTGGGAATGCGCACCCATGCAGTCTTGATCCAGCTGCATATTAGTCCCACTTCAGGCCTCTTCCCTCGTCCGGTTGGTGTCAACGCGTGATCACCATCAGACGTCCATTCGGTGTACAACTGTTTCACTGTAGTTTTGAAAGGCCGGTTCAGGTACAACATCCAACGGCTGTAAAATAGAAGTGAGTCATCCGGGCATTATCGCAAGATCGGTTTTCCTTTCCTCATCAAATCTTTTACGGCGTCAGTTGTATGTCCTCTGTAACTGTCCAACCCAAGCATGTTTCGTTTTTGTAACAAAGTTCCCGGGCGACATTGCCAAACGCACTTCACCCAGTCCTCAACTAATGCACTATCCATCCAGCCGGACTCAAGAACACCAGACGGCAAGTTTCCTTTCGGAAGTGTTGACCTTTTCAGAACCACACATGGAGGGAGTTTGGTTCCATCCGCTAATACACACAACATTACCGTGCATCGTTGCTTTTCGTTACCACCTGTCCTGATGGTTACACTTTTAGAACCCTTCGTATCCAGTGTTTTCCAACAGCATTTCAAAATAGACAGGTGTCTGGGCAGCATTTCCAATTTGCGATAGCAAATAAGAATTTTGCTTCCTCAAATGAATAATGTGACGCTGAAAGGCTGTTAATTTTTCTTCATATGCCCGAGGGAGACATTGTGAAATAGACGTACATCTTCGAATGCACAATCCCTTTCTCCAATGAAAGTTTCGGATCCATCCGCGGCTTACATTAAAACCCTGTGTTTTGAGTTCTTTTGAGATCTCTAGTGCTTTCAGTTAACAGATTTCACTAGAAACACCATATCCTAACTCATGTTTTACTATCACAAATTTGTGAAGTCGTTCTTCAATTTCCAGAAACACTGCACTCCGCCCGTGGAACGCTCTGCAATCATCGTTACCTTTTAGAAGTTTTTCCTTCTTCTTCCGCCAATCACAAATACACGATTCATCAATAACATACTTTCTGCCAATGGCACGATTTCTGTATATTTCAGCTTTGCTCACAACTTTAAGTTTCTCATGCACAGTAAATGACCGCAGACGCCATTTTGAATCCATCGCTTACTATGGAGACAGCACTTTCACAGGACAGATACGGAACTTGAATGTGAGCAAGGTAGACTTCCGTAACCAACAGTCTTGACTCTCGCAAAGTACGTTATCCCAAGAGATCAGCTATTCGCGCACCCAGCATGCCAGCAACACTTGTGAAACAAATGACAATCAAGCATCCGCAGCAGCGGCTTTCATATGTACCGCATATTTACCCATGTTCTTTGATTTACCATATTTCATTACCTTACATTTCGCGTTTAAATGCCACTGTAACCGTATTGAGAAAAAATCGATTTGTTTTCTAGAACAACTAAAACACAATAAGACCTCAATGCCCGTGTACATGTGGCATATTGAATACCGTAACCGTATTCAAATCTATTTCAATACTCCATGTAAACGTAGTAAGTATTTACAAGAATGAACGGCTTGAATACAACCCGCATCCAAGATTACGAACCAATATTTTGGGGGGAAAAGTGCGGGTGGTATTCGGGATTCTACGGTAATTTATTGTTCTTATATACAAAATGTAAGCAAGTTTTAAGTGACTCTACAGCCATAAGTCACAGGAACCAGAGTTAAGCCTGTGCTGTCACAATCACTCGCTAAGTGTTGCACTCAAATGCCCTTTGTGAGAAAGCAGTGAGAGTGTCACTTTGTAAAATGTCTTGAGACTAGCTATTGGACTCTGTATCCTCTTCAGCTGCAGTGGAGTCTTCAGCTTCCTGTTGTATCTTAACCGGCAGCAGGTCACCCCAATTACTTGCTCTCGCACACGCGTACGGGAGTCTGCAACAAGTAGAGTGTACTTAACACCAGAAAAACAGAGACAAACATCTGGATCAACAGTCCCATGCAAATCAATTAGGAAGTTTCTTTCTTATAATTTTTATCAATTGTTGAGCTACACATTGATTATTCCATGCTGTTTGTTTGTTGTTTGACTGAACAGCAATTATTCTGCGTGATTAATGTTTTAGGTTGAAAAATTAACATTTGTTGAACTTTTGGGGAATTCGAGGTAACCTTGCCTACAATTCTTATGACTGCCATGAAGAGTAGAGAGATGTTGTTGTTCTTTGGGTCATCATTCCATAGACTGGTTTGATGCAGCTCTCCACGCCATCCTATCCCGTGCTAACCTGTTCATTTCTACGTAGCTATTACATCTACTCTAATCTGCTTGTCATATTCATACCTTGGTCTACCTGTAGCGTTTTCACCACCTACACTTCCCACAAAAACCAACTGAACAACAAGTCCTCGGTATCTTAAGATGTGTCCTATCATTCTATCTCTTCTTCTCGTCAAATTCAGCCAAATCAATCTCCTCTCACTAATTCAATTCAGTATCTCTTCATTCATGATTTGATCTACTCTCACTTGCAGAATTTTTCTGTAACATCACATTTCAGAAGCTTCTATTCCCTTTCTTTCTGAGCTAGTTATCGTCCATGTTTCACTTCCATACAACACCACATTTCAGACTGAAGTCTTCAGAAACATCCTTCTAATTCCTATATCAATGTTTGAGGTGAGCAAATTTCTTTTCTTAAGAAAGGCCTTCCTTGCTTCTTCTAGTCTGCATTTTATGTCCACCTTACCTATGCCATTATTAGTGATTTTACTACCCAAGTAACAACATTCATCTACTTCCTTTAAGAGTTAATTTCCTACTCTCATATTTCCTGCAACACCTGGATTTGCTCCGCTCCACTCCACTCCGCTCCACTCCACTCTACACCATTACTTTTGTTTTGTAATTATTGATTTTCATCTTGAACTCCTTCCCCAAGACTCCATCCATACCATTCAGCAATTTATCCAGATCTTCTGCCGACTCAAAATAATAAAATCATCAGCAAATCTCAGGGTTTTGATTTCCCTTCCTTAGACTGTGACTCCCTTTCCAAATTCCTCTTTGATTTCCTTCATCACCTGTTCTATATAAACAATGAATAGGAGAAGGGACAAACAGCAGCCATGCCTCACTCCTTTCTGGATTGCTGCTTCTTTGTCAAAGCCCTCAATTCTAATCACAGCAGACTGATTTTTGTACAGATGGTAGATAATTCTTCTTTGTTGGTATCGGATCCCTATCACCTTCAGAATCTCCATCAGCACAGCACAGAGAGACATCCTAAACATCGAAAAGGCTTATGATAGCATACTAAGGAAGCATATCTGGGAATGCCTACTAGTGCTGAAGGTTTGCGACAGCCTTATAGCAAAACTGAAGATGCTGTAAGCAAAAACCAGAAATGCGTGCAAGAGGGTTGCAGGCTGTCCAACTGATTTGAAACAAAGGAAGGAGTACAGCAAGGCAGTGCTTTGTTATCCCACCTATTTATTGACATGATGGATATCATACTGAAGACACTAAAAACGACATGATGATCTGGGGTGATACCAAAAACGATATGCAGGAATGGCTACAGAGATGGAGTCAAGAGTTTGAGAGATATGATTTAAATATCAGCAAAGCTAAGATGATGGTGACGAAGATACAGAGGGGAGATGACAAGCCACAAATGACATCAAATTGAAGAGTGCTTCAAAGTTTATTTTTACAATTTTGCTTTAGGTTGCACCAACACAGATAGGTCTTATGGCAACAATGAGGTGCTGACAGTGGAGTTCGAACCCACTATCTCCCGAATGCAACCTCATAGCTACGCAATCCTTCAAAGGATAGTATTAAAAGACAACCTTGCCAAATATGAGGTGGACAATTGAATTAGCAAGGAAACACAATTTTACCATCGAGTGAGACAACTGCTGTGAGATCAACGACCAGTGAAAGCTAAGAGCCTATTACACCGTCATCCTACGAATAAACACGTTAAGGAGGCAAAACTCCAAGCTGCACCACGATCCAGAAGACCAGAAGAGGAGGTGGGGACAGGAGACACTCTACTACAAAAGTGGTTTGGCCATGCAAGTGCCAGCAGGACTGTAAGAAGGGAATATGAAAGAAAAGTAAAACGAAAAGACGAGTGGGTGACCCAGAGAAAAATGGAACAATCTAGTAAAGATGTCAAGGAGAGAGGACAACATTGGTAGATTATGAGAGAAGAGTGGTTCATGGATGCTTGAGTACCACAGTTGGTCAATGATGATGATGAGAGTAAATCAGATTATTCAGTAGCACAAACTGACTGGCTATGTACTTTTCAGGTCAAATAGGTCAATTATGGGTTTAATTTTCAAAGAAAAGTGAAAATAAAAAATCTGTGTTATTGCTCTTAGCAAATTCCACAGATCTCCACTAATAATGGAATGTACACAGTGAAGTGCTTGCAGTACAGATCATTTTGAATTCTAGGTTCGGGTAAGTGCGATGTGTGATAATGTTTAATTCGAATTAGTGGTTCATTCAAATTACTTTTTCTTGACCCTTCAGGTTCAAATTAACCAAAAGTTCTACCTCTGACAAGCCAACACAGTCTGATACTGCCCGTCGTCATCATCGTCGTCATCATCATCATCATCATCATCATCATCATCATCATCATCTACTACGGACAATGCCTTGTCAGTGTAGCCACATCTGACAATCTTCTGCTACCCTCTTCACGTTGCTATTTGAACCACATGGCAGTTCACAGACGGAGTTCCTGATGTGTGACATCCTTGGTTGTCCCCTGGGTCTCTTTCCCAGTACTTTTAACTTTAGTGATGGTTTGGAGAAGAGAGTCATGTCTCAGTACGTGTCCAAGGAAATTTGTTTTCCTCTTCTTTATCATATTTAATAAACACTGATCCTCCTCTACATTTTTTAAAACAAGGTTATTTGCTTTCCTACCCATCCAACTTCCGTAATTCTTCTCCAAAAAGACACTTCTACAGCCTCAAGTTTTGTTTTTTCCGTTTCCCCAATGTCCAGGTTTCGCATCCATATGGCAGCACACTCCACACAAAGGTCTCCGTTCTCCAAACTGAGACGCTTCTTTAGTAATACGTTTTTTTATTTTGGAAGGCTCGTTTTGCTACCACTATTCTTTTCTTGGTTTCCGAAAGTGACCTGTTATCAGAGGTAACTACACTACCCAACTAGGAGAATTCTGTGACTTATTCTATCGGTGTGTTATTTAATTGTAGGTTTTTTCTAGCTGTAAGCTTCCTTTTGTCTACTATCATGAATTTTGTTTTCTTTATATTTATTTTTAGTATATATTTTTCTAAGTATTTGTTGAATGTTCTTAGCAACTTACTCAAATCCTTTACAGAATTAGCTAAGATAGCAATCTCATCTGCAACGTGGATACTTAGCACCTGAATAGCATACTACACATACAACATACAAACTATGTTTACAAAGTAGAGTAAGTATGAAGCAAGTTAGTGTTACGTACTTTCCATGTTTCGATGCTGTAAATACGATCTCCTGAAGCTTTCCGGAAGATGTGCACATTCGACAAACCACATGCTTCGATCTGCAGAGTGTCTCGCGCACAATCCTCGGCCACTGGGGATCGTTCTCCGGCCGTGGTCCTAAAACAATCAGATTAGGACGTTACAGACAGCAAGGAACTTTTGGGTAGAAAAATTAAATATTCTTCAAAGTAACAAAATCAAATTATAAACAACAGCAGAACACCATTAAAGGTTTGATTCTCAGGTAATCCACCATGGCGCAGGTCCAAGCACGTCCTAACCAGTGATACGTGACCAACCAGTTTATTGTTAAAGCAGCGTTTCTTAACGAGGGCATCAGTTTTTGTGTTTTACAGTAAAAATTTGTTTCAGTCTGCATACTCAACATATTATGGCAACCAAAATGCATAAACACATCATGCTGATATTAAGAATAGAAGCTACGTTTAGATATGATATAGGCTTTTGGGCTTATGCCGGTCAAGAAAACAAGGTGAATCTCTGTACGTTTTGCAGAGAACTTTGCTCTGCATCTTCAGAAGAAAACCTCGACTGTTCTCGAGGAAGACTTTTACAATAATGAGGGTTTCAATGTAAGAATGGACCTGTAGTGGTACGCTCGTTCGTCACTAGGTGGTCGCTGTATGCTGGCACAGTGCTCCAAGCGGGAGCTGACAACAACATTAAGCTCCAAATTAAGATGTTCTATTACACCATGTGTGCATGAGGAGTAAGAGCGAGGACATAGGACAAATCAGGGATGAATGTCGTAGAAGAGTGTACCATAGAAGTTGCCAAGTTATATACAAATTCTGTTCATGGCTCCCAGATTACAGAAATGCGTATTTATTAAGTCATTTTTTCGTCTTTTTTAGAAATATTTGATTTTTAGGTCTTTTTTTCACTTTTGCATCATTATTTTGTCATTTTAAATTATTTTATTTTTCTTATTGGTTAATTTAAAATAAGAATGCACGTTTTACGTCATCAACCAACCAGTTCCTATATCTTGACGTACTTGAAGGTTTACGTGAAGGTTCATCTTTGAATATTTCTGCACTCAGTTGTGAGCTGAGTATGTAGCTCTATACATCCCTCAACTTTGTGTCTTTTTTTTTTTTGCTAGTTGCTTTACGTCGCACCGACACAGTTAGGTCTTATGGCGACGATGGGACAGGGAAGGGCCAGGAGTGGGAAGGAAGCGGCCGTGGCCTTAATTAAGGTACAGCCCCAGCATTTGCCTGGTGTGAAAATGGGAAACCACGGAAAACCATTTTCAGGGCTGCCGACAGTGGGGTTCGAACCTACTATCTCCCGAATACTGGATACTGGCCGCACTTAAGCGACTGCAGCTATCGAGCTCGGTACTTTGTGTCTTAACAGGAGGTGAGAGCTAAGCTATTCTTGGGTGACCTTCAGACGAGGGCTAACCCTTCATCAGTTCACCAGAGAAGTGTGTTCACAGTGTGACATCAGCAGTGAGGTATTTCTGCCAGTGTACTCCATTTCCTTGTTCCTTCAGGTCAGTTTTAGTTGTACAGTTTGTAGATGTCAGTTGTGTGTAACCATTTAGAATGAGTGTTAAAATGCCAAAGGTAAAACCATCCAAGGCAGGTCATTTGAGACAAATTGTCTCTGAATTCGGGGAAGATACCTTTTCTACAGATGGTGAAATACTATTCTCATACCTGCCAACTTTACAAAACCAAAAATCAGGAGATTTAGAGATGAAAATCAGGAAAAATCGGGAGGAATCAGGAGATACAATTGCTCAAAACTGCTTATTCTACATATCTTGCACAATACAGGAGTACTATGGCACCGTATATTATAACACTTATTGTCTTAAAATACGACTGTTGTTATATGAGGCTCACAGGAAGTATGTGAGCGAGATAATCGGTCTCTGATAAGCCTACCGAAAACAGTATGAACTCATGCTCCAGACGTGTGAATCAGTCATGCGCTTAGATGCCATTACTTAGAAAATGCATAGATTAATATCTTGCATCTCGTGCCCGCACGATTATGAGAAGCGTAATATTTTTATCAAGTAATAAATTAAAACTCGCCAGAATTGTCTCCAAATGGCTCCTAAAATCATTACGAAATTCTGTCACTAAATTACTAAAACAGACTCCAAATCTAGCGACTAGTCTCTAGAATCGACTAGACTGATGCGAACGAACAGGAACATAGCACGTGAGGACGAGAGATTGACAGTCGATACACGCGTCGCGGTACACAGGTTTCAATAAACATCGCACATTCGTGCGCATTTCTCGCATTAATAAACGTCGATATTTTTCATTTCAAAGAGGCCAATGAGCAAAGGACTTTCGGCCACTTGCATACAAAGCTGAAATGGTGGGATTTGAAAACAAATGTTTAAAGTTCACTAAAATAAGCTAAAATCAGGAGAAATATTAGAATAATCGGGAGGCGGGAAAAACTGTCGAAAATCGGGAGTCTCCCGCCTAAATCGGGAAAGTTGGCAGGTATGTATTCTGTAGAATGTGTGAAGTGAAAGTGGCAGCAGCAAAAAGATTCACTGTTCAACAGCACGTCAGTCGCAACAAACATGTGTGAGGTATTCAGAATATCAGCAGAAAGAAAAGTATTCAACAGTTACTCATACAAAACATATCATCAAGCAGAGGTACAACCTCAGCCTTTTTTAATGAACTGTGTGAAGTTTTTGTCACAGCAAATATTCCTCTTCATAAACTAAGTATTCCTAAATTAAGGCTGGTCCTAGCATGGTATACAGGACATTCCATTCGGGACGAATCTACCCTAAGGAAAAATTACATATCTCTCTGATATGATAATTAATTAATTAATGTTATTTGCTTTATGTCCCACTAACTACTTTTACGGTCTTCGGAGACGCCAAGGTGCCGGAATTTAGTCCCGCAGGAGTTCTTTTACGTGCCAGTAAATCTACCGACACGAGGCTGTCGTATTTGAGCACCTTGAAATACCACCGGACTGAGCCAGGATCGAACCTGCCAAGTTGGGGTTAGAAGGCCAGCGCCTTAACCGTCTGAGCCACTCAGCCCGGCGCTCTGATATGAGAAAAACACTTCAAAGAATACGGGAAAGAACAAGTGGAAAGAAGATTTTTGTCTCAGCAGACGAAACTACTGATGCTGAAGGCCGTTACGTAGCTAATGTAATTGTAGGAACCCTGGAAATAGATAATCCTGCAGAAATATTTTTGCTAACTTCTGAAGTCCTGGAATCTGTCAATCATTCTACAATATGTCAAATGTTTGACAGGGCCATGGTTCTGCTGTGGCCTGACAGTGTGAGGTACGATGACGTTTTACTTTTCGTGACCGATGCCGCGCCTTACATAGTTAAAGCTGGTAAAGCTATCAAAGCTTTTTATTCAGGAATGGTGCATGTAAGTTGTCTAGCTCATGCTTTCCACAGAGAGACAGACTACGTGAGGGAGAATTTTCCTGATATTGATAGACTTGTGTCACAGGTAAAAAAGGTATTTATCAAGGCCCCATTCCGCAGGAAACTCTAAGTCACTAGCTTCCGATATCCCACTACCACCGCAGCCTGTAGTCACACGTTGGGGTAC
Source organism: Anabrus simplex (assembly GCF_040414725.1). Lineage (NCBI taxonomy): Eukaryota > Metazoa > Arthropoda > Insecta > Orthoptera > Tettigoniidae > Anabrus > Anabrus simplex. Next base: position 726,966,074 of record NC_090265.1, read on the forward strand.
GTGGATCAATGTGTGCGAGTACTACAGTGACAACTTTTTAGCAGTGAAGTGACTGATAAACTCTCTAGAAGCCCAAGACGCCATGGCTATCAAAATCGCCCAAGAGATGTTTTCAACTGACGATGTGCAGGGTAAGTTGTAATACATTAACGCAAATTTTAGCTCCCTGCTGTCAGCTATTACACGACTTCCGGACAGAGGTGTGACAATCGAACAAGCGACAGCTTTGGTGAGAGCAATGCAGGAAACTTTGGAAAATGTGTGTGGTGAACTTGGCAAGTCGGTAGTTTAGAAACTAAAACCTGTTCTTGATAAAAACACAGGATACACGGTTTCATGCTCAGTCGTCTGGGTACTCACTGGGGAAGATTTCAGTGTGGTGGATGTTGAAGAAGAGCTGTCACCACGTGATTTAGCGCACTTCAAGTACACACCCCTCACATCTGTGGACGTCGAAAGGTGCTTTTCGATGTACAAGAACGTTTTGGCCGACAATCGACGTTCTTTTACCTTCGAGAATCTACGGATGGTCACAGTTATCTACTGCAACACGGTCTGAGGTAAATATTAAAACCTACATAATATGGCATTATATATAGCTTTACAGTTAAATCTGCAACTGACGGCGATTACGATTATAGGAACGTTGTTTTCCTTTTCAGATCATTTCTCTTTATGGAGTACCTGGTACATTTTGTTTCTAAGGAAAACCGAGATTCCAAAACAAAGAACTGATATACTGCTATGTAAAAATTAGAGAAAATATCAATTATATAATCAATATTCTTCATATCTAAAAATGTATGTAATTTAGTTTCAAAAAATAAACAGTTGGAATTTTTAGGTCATTTTTTGCATTTTTAGTCAACAAAATCCGGGCCCTGATTATTATGATTAGAGATACTCAGGGACTCAAGCTCTCTAATCTAGTATTGGTATTGTTCATGTCGCCCGATACTATTCCCTCATTCGCATATTTAGTTCAATCTCAGCATTTAGGCCCTGAATTAACACACGTTTGGCTGGTCGCTGGTTAAACACTGTTAATTTAAATTAAAGTGGGTTTAATTTGGCCTAACTCACAGCACTAGTCATTAAACAGATTATCTACTGCATCTGGGGTTGCCTAGCGGATACTGCCCTTTCAATAATAAGCCATTCATTCCTTCTCCCAGCTTGCTCTCTAAATAAGACACAGCTGTAGATCTCCTACATCGATCCCTCAGTATTATTACGTCCGTACACTTAGTTATAGGGCAGCATAGCTAACTGCGATCGAGCTGCATTTATTTCACTCACATATGGTTTAACATACCTCTACACATGTCACACAGACAACTATACTCGCGGCTTCGTGCTGTACCTTGTGAATTCTTGCTAGTTGCTTTACGTCGCACTGACACAGATAGGTCTTATGGCGACGATGGGACAGGGAAAGACTAGGAGTGGGAAGGAAGCGGCCGTGGCCTTATTTAAGGTACGGCCCCAGCATTTGCCTGGTGTGAAAATGGAAAACCACGGAAAACCATTTTCAGGGCTGACGACAGTGGGTTTCGAACCTACTATCTCCCGAATACTGGACACTCGTCGCACTTAAGCGACTGCGGCTATCGAGCTCGGTCCTTGTGAATTCTCTAGCAGTGAATCTTATATACACATTATCTTTAAATCACTTCACTGGAAAGTGCTATTCTCTCGTAGCCACTCACGAACAATTACTGAGTCACCACTAAATCTGACAAAACTATTATCCACTGCACAATGTATCACAGCAAGTATGTATAAGAATAAACACGGTATAGCATGCTGTAGAACGTAGACTGTAGAAATTAGAGTGTCTTACTGTTTTAAATACATCCCTTATATAGCTAGAGCGGTCTGGCGTGCCTGAAAGGGATGAACCATGCCTCTTTGCTAGACATCGCTCCGCTAATACATAGTTCACAACATTTAGTGTAGTATCAAATTAAAGCTCATTCTCTCATTTTCTCACTGATCGATTTTCATTACGATCGCATCGTGGATCTGTCTATAATCTTGAAAGCGTCACCTGATAGGCAGAGTCTCAGCTTGGGGAATTCTTGAGTTTTGTCTTGTAGCCCGCTGTCAACATCTGGAAGCCATCTGGCTACAGCCTTGTTTACTGTGTACTCATTACTATTTCCATTATGTAAAACACTTCTTAGTGTTATAAATTAGCATAAACGCTGATTCTTATGAGACCTAACTCATAAAGATCCGTCACGTACTTCACGATTATTATTATTATTATTATTATTATTATTATTATTATTATTATTATTATTATTATTATTATTATTATTATTATCTCCAGAAACAGTTGAAGATTGTGGATTGGTACGAATGAATATGCAGGGAAGTCTGCGGAAATATAATATTTCCAGGGCTGGAGGCAATGCTCCGTGACCTACATTTTCTGCTTCGCTTGACGTGCCTCGTTCTCTCTTCGTGCCTCAGAGAAGGAGTGCTTTCCAATTTCTCGCTAGCGCAAGACCCGTTTTAGCTACTTGTGCGTAACGAAAGCTCGGCCTCTCGGGCTGGCGGCGAGCCACTCACATCCCGGGACGTGTAAAACGCACTGCTATGGGCACTATTTGTCGTAAACTTGCATGGAAAACAGCATGTTCAAACTGCAGGGTACCATAACATGCTCAGGACGATGCGATGAACGGTCACAATACAGTAAAACCTTGATGCATCGTTTTTCAAGAAGGAGGGGAGAAAATGACAATGGATGCGGAAAAAAAAGATAAATACGGGCAACATAAAAAGTAGGAGGAAAGCAAAATAATAAGATACAGGTACTTTATTTGGACATTTTTTATCATGAAAATCTCATAATAAAAATAATAATTTATTATAACAATAACAACAACAACAATAGCGTTTGGCCTTCGGAGAGGCTTGGTGCAGGTCTTTCGAGTTCTCGGGTGATAGGCAATCTACGCGCATATGAAAATGCGGCCCAATGTATGATGAATTCTAATGCTGAAGTCGGCGCACACACAGCCCCTGAACCATAAGAATTAACTAATAAAAGTTAAAATCGTCGACCCGACCGGGACCCATTGGGCCAAAGGCCAACGTGCGCTAACCATTTAGCCATGGAGCCAGACTTGCTCATATTATTGGCACCAAAATATTGCAACCTGAACCATGATATACGCGGTGAAAATAAAAAGCGTGAATTGCTGGCAGGACCTAGTGTTTACAGTGCACTGTGTCTTCTGGTATGGGCTAGAGCATCTAGGCTTTGACAATATGAAAGTGACTGAGGTATGAGAGATGCTAGTAATGCCATTCCTTCTGCAGCCAGTCCCTGCTATGAATGGAGTGAAAATGTTGCTCATAGGGTCGGTTGGTGCATGTATTTCAGTGGGCTTGGTAAACTGATATATAATTGTAACTCCTGGCTCAGTGAGGAAAGCAACGGGAAACTACCCTGCTCCTCATTTCCCTAGCGCCGAGCTGAGTGGCTCAGACGGTTGAGGCACTGGCCTTCTGACCCCAACGTGGCAGGTTCGATCCTGGCTCAGTCCGGTGGTATTTGAAGGTGCTCAAATACGTCAGCCTCGTGTCGGTAGATTTACTGGCACGTAAAAGAACTCCCGCAGGACTAAATTCCGGCACCTCGGCGTCCCCAAAAACTGAAAAAGTAGTTAGTGGGGCGTAAAGCAAATATCATTATTATTATTATTATTATTATTTCCCTAGCACGCCTCTTCAGTAATTCGTAGGCCATCTATGACAGCTGATGGCAGAGCTGTTGAGGATCCAAACAGCCTTAGGGCTGAAGACTGAACATACATACACAATACGCTGTTTCGTTTCACTTTTCTTTACATCTCTTAATAATTGAAAACCTTAAAGCTTAGTTCTCTTATTAAAAATTAATTATATATATATTACGGTGATAATCTAATTTTGGTAAAGATTGCGTAGACCCTTCGCGGATGATAGGTTAGAGATCCAACACGGCGAGGCTTGGACGATGTCACAGAGGTTAGCAATTCAACACGGTGCGCCTCGGATGATGTCACAGCGGGGCTGGCAACTTAAGAACTAGTTACAAGACCAGGCTAGCGAGAAGATTATTGGTCTAGCTTGGTTAGGTCTGGCTTGTAACAAGACGATTGGGCAGGGGGCAGCAAAACGGTCAATAGGCCTCTAGCATACCACACACTCCACAAGGTATGATGCAATTAATCACCCGGTGACTAATTAAGAAGTACCCAGCGCACGCCGTGACGATTTTAAACTGCGCAATTTAGTTATTTTCAATAAAGGTGGCAGCCCTAGCTGGCCAAAGGCAACACACGAAATGGTGACAAATCCGAGTTTTTACGGTGCCTCCGTTTTAATTCCTGTAAATAAGAATACTTGTACGGGTCTTTTAGTGGATTTCGGCAGAGCATTGGCGCTAGGAGACTCTTAGTGAGGTCGCGCGTGAATAACCTGTGCACAGCACTCCAGACTACAAGATACTTGCTCAAGGCTAGCAACTCTGAATCGCTCGTACATTCTCGCAAAGCAGGTTGCTGCTATTCTATGACAAAGTATTGCGCTGTCACTTCAAATTCAAAAAAATGTTTGCATATATTTTTCTTACATACGATTAATGCGGGAAAATTGTGGCCGAGGACAAATATTGTTTTGACGATCGATGCGATAAAACGATAGTTCGAGGAATTATAAATGCGGGGAAATTTAACACTGGTTTATATGGAATATTTTTGGGACCAAACAAATTGAACAATGAATACGGGAATAAGAGACAATTCCGGGAACGATGCATTGAGGTTCTACTGTAATAATAACCAGCCACAACACATCAGTATTAACCCAACATACCTCGTCAAAGGCCATGACAATACACACCCAAAAAGTAATGGATAACAATACAGACAATTAAGAGTATGTCATGAGATTGTGGCAATCTACGACAGCTGGAAAAGTAATCGACCCAGTGGATTCACTTATTTTGACAAACTGCATAAACGGTCTTCATCTACAGCAGTTCTGCTTGAAACCTACCAGAAATCTGGCAACGTTGGACCTCCTCCTCTCTACAGTAACTAGTGTTAGTGTGTCTGTTGGCAGAAACAGAAATATTCGTAACACTGACCATGACTCAATCGAAGCTACTTTCAGCCTACCTGTGAGACAAGCATGGAGTAAAGTAGACTGGCCAGTTGTCAATCAGGACTTGTCATGTCTCCCTTGGTGCTGGTTATCAGCTGAGTGTGCGTCAACACCACGGTTTCCCTCTTGGAGGATTTAACATTTACCACAATTAAAGAGCATGTACCTTTCTCCAAACCCACAACCTTCCCATTTCAGTTCTTCTCGTTCAAATTTAACTCTTGACTTGCGCCGACTTCGACTACTTCAATCACGACCTGAAATTTTTACATTTTAAGAAATAGCGCACTGTGCATATATGTTTTCATTTGTTTCCGGTATTGGGCTTTTTACTATATTTTTTCCTCTTCACAATTGTTTTTTCACGTCAACTGTTCCAAAAATTCTACAGGATCACAATTACTTATTCAATTATATTGAATTTTATTACATGTATCTATATATACCTACATCCCCGCAACCGAAGCAAATACTGGATCTTTAAGCTATTCTTCTTTTTACGTTGGCGTTTGAAACCACATTGCCTGATGTTGAATATATCGCGCTGATCACCGGGAGCTGGCAAGTTACTTCAATTGATCTACTCATCTTCAGCTTCAGCACGACTATGGATCTTCTTATGGGTTCGATTGTGTTATGACTTTGTGCCTAACAATGTATACAAGCTAGCTCATTTAACCATTCTTCGCTTTTCATAAACATTATAAGACTTTGCCTAACACTGCGTGTGCCATACTGCCGCTCAGAAAATTACGCACTGTTTCTTTTAAGTGACTTACATTTTACTTCTTCGGAATTTTACAGTGTCTACCCCCGTCATTTTTTATATCGCCTCTTCTACTGATCCGGAGTGAACTTGATCTTTTATTTTCTTTTTCCTATGCATTGTTTTTCATGTTTTAATCGGCTGATGATGACCTGGACTAGGGTTGAAACCGGTACCACTTCTACTTATTATTAAATAAGAATGTAATCACTGCATTTCTTATTCTTTGGTATTGAATAGGTTGAACCTCTTTATTTATTATTTCAATTTTATCTGTAATACTTTTCAATACGGAACAATGAAATTTTTATCTTTTCTGTGGGCTACGCGTGAAACTTGCCTGCATACGATCAACTGTTTCTTCAGTCACTGCAGGCCGACCCGTTGATTTCCCCTTACAGAGGCATCCTGAAGCTTGAAACTACATATACCATCGCTGAATGGAGTTAGCAGCTGATGGATCTTTGTGGTACTTTGTCCTGAAGTATCGTTACACTGTTATGACAGACTGATGTGTATTCATTTCAAGCACAACAAACGCTATCACGGCTCCTGTCGCCATCTTGTCTCACTGCGCACTGCTGCTGCACTCTTGTGGCAGAAATCTGCAGTGCGATTTCAGCAGACCAAAACTTTTTGAGTTTTTCTACATGATGTTGAGTTTTGTGACCATATGTCAATTCATGGAGCTAAAGTAAATTTATGAAAGCGCTTCAATCATTTGAAATAACCCTGTACTTCATTTCCTATGTTCTCTCCATGAACGACTTCTGTTCCCCTATTTGGTCCTCATCTGCTACCATAAACACATCTCAACTAAATAGTATTTTAAACTTTTTCACTTTCATTGTTAACACTCTCAATCCTGTTTTTAAGAACAAAACTAATCTGACATCTCGAACTATAGTCCTGGGCACGTAAGCCTATACACTAAGGGTGCAACCTTACTCTTTTGCCCCTGTAATGTTAAGGTAGTGATTTATAGTTACTTTTTTTTGCTGTTGGTTATTTTGCAGTATTGGTAACCATACCATTTAGGGACCCTACTTGCCGATACATCGTCTTACATTTACCGTTAATCTGGCACGTTGGTAACATTCAGTCACAGTTCTTGCCTGAATTACATATTGCCACTACAGTACTGTTAAAGTCACTAGTGATACATCTGCGAGTATATTTAAAGCATATTTTCTTTTTCTGTGGGAATGTAAATCTATTTGGCTAATACCAGGTAAGTAGAATTGTGGCATGTTTGGATAATGCATTTAATAACATAGTCTGTGTGAAATGATGAACACATCATTTTATTAATTATGGTCCTATTCCGTCCCATACCTACGTACAGAATTCGATTGGGATTTCTAAGAAGCAAGAAAAATCTGCAAGAACTCCTCCGAAAACAAAAGCAATGTTACGCCCTTTACAAAAATCAGGTCAAGAAATGCTTATACATTGCAATGAGCAATTGACATACGAAGACAAAGAAGGTATCAGTCGTAGTGATACAGACCTATTGATAAAGAGTTTCAAAATTAACTGGGGTAAGTGTTTATTTTTATCTTGTTTCTATGATAATTTTCTGACATAATGACAATCAGTTGAAATGGAGGAGTATTTCATTCTGAACGTAACCTAACCTAATCATGTATACCATGCCTTGTCACAACTTTGATACGGTTTGTAGACTTAAACTTTGTTTATTCATATTGACTTACGGCATATGAGTATGTAATATATTTCCTTGTGTGTATTCTTACAGCGTGGTTTTAGTGCAGTCCGAAAAGTAATAGGAAATTTCAAGAAGGGAGTTAAATTTTCTACCCCAGGTAAACACCGGAAGCATGAACATCCAGTGACCGGCAGAGACAGTTTTTCTAAGGAAGCGATAGCAAGGTTTATTTATGATAAATTACATAAAGGTAAGGAAATTTCACAAGGAATCTATTGCAACATTATTTATAGAAATTGGCACGCAGGTGAGATAATCTCCCAGAAATGTTTTATGCATGTATCGACATACAGCTCTTTTGAGCCCCTTGTAACTCTCTTTTTTCTGCCCACAGGAGTTGTAACTGTAAGAAAGGTTTTCGACCACATGAAAGCAAATTATGACATTATTTGTACAAGGGCACAGAAACATCATTAAGAAGGCCATGGGATTTGTGTGGAGTAAAGGGGATCCCTACGCATATATTAGAGAAAATGAAGACATTTGTTTTAAGAGAACCTGTTTCCTGAGGGAATACATGTGAAATAAGGACAGTGAGAAAACCAAAACCTGTTGTTTTATTAGATGAGACTTGGATTTTTATGAATGGTGAATATATATGTTGTATATCATATTTTATATAAAAATCATGGAATAATTTATCAGGTGTGTCTCGTTTCAAATGTGCATTTCTCTTTCACAGTCACCCACATACTCCAGGAATAAACCACACAAATCTGGACAGGATGTTCAAGGAGTAATTCGTCGACCTGTGTCTGAGGGAGGAAGACTGGTTATTGTTCATGCTGGAACGAAAGATGGCTTTGTACCTGGAATATTCTTTATTTTACTTCATTTTCTTATAGTGAGCTGATCTCTCTTTACATAGTTATGAGGGTATTTAGGGGTTGTAGTATGGATGTACAGGGGAGGGCACATAAGTCTCTGGTAAAACCCCAACTTGAGTGTAGTTCCCGTATATGGGACCCTAACTTGGATTACTTGATTCGAGAACTGGAAAAGTTCAAAAGAAAGAAGCACAATTTGCTCTGGGTGATTTCTGACAAAAGTGTAGCGTTACAAAAATTTTGTCAAGTTTCGGCTGGGAAGACTTAGGAGAAAGGAGATGAGTTGCTGGACTAAGTGGTATCTTCCGAGCTGTCAGTGGAAAGGTGGTGTGGAATGACATTGGTAGACGAATAAGTTTCAGTGGTATTTTAAAAGTAGGTAAGATTACAGTACAGTGATAGTTAAGGATGAAAATTGGGGCAAATATTTGTTTTTTAAAGAAGGGAGTTAGGGATTGGAATAAGATTCGAACCCACCATTCACCAAATGCAAGCTCATAGCTACGTGACCCTAAATGCATGGCCAACTAGCTCGGTCATCTTTGAAAATGTCTTTTTCTATCAGCAGAGGACTTTTTCAAATCGTCATAATTTGTATAGGCTACATGAGATGTACAGTAGCCCACTGGTTTTCCTATTCAACATCATTCTATTTAAGCTATTGCATAAGCCTGCTTATGTACTCACTGTCCATGTACACCGATGATTTCATGATTCGATTACTGAAGTATTGTACAATGATGCAACATGCGAACTGAGAGAATACCGAGCGGTTCTTCCGAATATAAAACAGACAATTTCGAGTGGTCATGAGCATGACTCATAGTCATAGGGTATGCTAGATAATAATGTTATTGCCTCTATGTTCCACTAACAGCTTTTGTGGTTTCTGGAGACGCCGAGGCGCTGGAATTTAGTCTCGCAGGAGCACTTTTACGTGCCAATAAATCTACCGACACGAGGCTGAGCAGCTTCAAATACCATTGCACTCAGCCAGGATCGAACCTGCCATGTTGGGCTCAGAAGGCCAGCGCCTCAACCATCTGAGCCACTCAGCAAGGCGTGGAGGCTAGAGAGCTGAGTTTAAGTAATTGTCGAATGTCAACTAGTTAATAAAAATACCCACTGATTAAACTAATACGGTAAATGGAATAACCTAATAGTCTATCTACTTACAAACTAGGTACTTTGGAAATATGTTTTGACTACCTTGTTGACACTGCAAATAAATCCACCTATTATTTAAAACTCCCCATAAGAAGAGGACAGTGAATGCAAGTGGGTATTATTTTCAAATGAGCTGAGCTTGAGAGTCCATTATAGCGTACGAATCTTTCACTGTACCATGGCTCTGTATGAATTGCTTCAGAGGAAGTTCGGCTCTCCGCCAATGTCCAGTGTACCGATAATGAACCGTGTGTGTGTTGTGCCTCGCTGGTCCGTAACTGCGTACAATTCTTTCACTGTGCCATGATTCACTGCGTCCTGCTGCAGCGGAAGCTCGGCTCCCTGCCAGTGTCCCAATAACGAGCCGTGTGTGTCGTGTGGCTCACTGAGACGTGATTGCTCACGGTTCTTTCAGTGTGCCATGATTCTCTGTGTCTCGTTGCATTGGAGGCTCGGCTCTCCGCCAATGTCCAGTGTCCCGCTAGTGAGCCGCGATTGCACAACTCAGCACTGTCTGCTGCGAGTCAGCTGAATCGTGTGCCGTGAGCTCACCGTTCCAGTGATCTATTCACTCGGACACTTGAATGATTCGATACACTGCTTCAAATCATGCACTCAGTAGCCAACACTAGTACAGATACATAGTACATTACTATTAAGACAGACAGCACTGCACAGTAATTCATCTTTACCATGAAAGAGACATGTCGTCGTACATGACTGAATTACTATCAACATATCTTAGAGAAACTATATATTCATGAAACCCAAATTATGTGTTTCATTTCCACGATACATTCCTCCTATAAAGTCTCCGTGGCTCAGGTGGCAGCACGCCGGCCTCTCACCTCTGGGTTCTGTGGTTCAAATCCCAGTCACTCCATGCGAGTTTTGTACTGGACAAAGCGAAGGCAGGACAGGATTTTCTCCGGGTACTCCGATTTACCCTGTCATATTTCATTCCAGCAACACTCTCCAATATCATTTCAGTCATCTATAATTCATTAATCACTGCCCCAGAGGAGCGCGACAGGCTTCGGCAGCTGGCACAATTCCTATCCTCGCCGCTAGATAGTAGCTTCATTCATTCCATTCCTGTCCTGGTCAAATGACTGGAAATAGGCTGTGGATTTTCATTCGTTCCTCCTGTAAAAAGGAGACCATGTTTATCCGCTTTCATTTCAGCCACATAAACATTCAGCAAAAATTGCAAAATCACAGTAGAGGACAAATGCAATTTTTTAAGTAGAAATAGTCTGAAACATAGATTAGTGAGGTTGGACATCCTGCCCGTCGTCATTCGTGAGTCGATGTTGAACATACTGTGCTTGTTAAAATTAGTACGTTGCTATTTTACACAATAATAGTGAAATTATGATGAAGACGATGCATACACACAGACCCTGTGCGAGAGAAATTAACCAAGGGTGGTTAAAATTCCTGACCCTGCCGGGAATCGAACCCGGGACCTTGTGACCAAAGGCCAGCACACTAACCATTTAGCCATGGGGCCAGACAATAATAGTGATAAACCATGTTCACTGCAGCTATTGCTGACTGGATATTTCTTCTCTTTAAAGAACAGTGAGTACCATGAATTAATATCCCGTTTTGTTGATTCCTGTAAACTTTGTATGTACGCTGTTGGCTCGCCAGTTCCTGGCGTATCTACTGGATGAAAACTTTGTAGACCAAATGATTCGGTTTTATGTTTATTGCATTCAATCATCACGGGTTTCAAGTACAAATCCTGTCGCACCTAACCCTGTGACAATCAGTGGTTTTCGGTGGATCACAACCTAACCGGTCATTATAATTTGTTTTCGGTAGATCACAACCTAACCTGTCATAATCAGTGGTTTCGGTAATTTACAATGATTTTGTCACAAGCCAATACTGTCCAGGGAATGATACAGGCCTGCTGGCCCCGGACTCCCCTAGACCTCCTTTGCTTGCATCTATCCCAATAGTCTTGTCACTAGCCAGACCTACCCAAACCAGCCCAATAGCCTTGTCACTAGCCAGACATAACGAAACCACTGGTCTTATTACTAGGTGGACCTAGCCACTCCAGACCAATGGTTTGGTCACTAATTGGACGTATCTCATATACTGTCATGTTCTTGTCACTAGCCATGGTTATGGTCTTCTTACATCATGCTCCCTTTCACAAACCGGTTATTAAAGTTTCACCCAATCTAGTCGCCCCTTGATTTGCTATGCTTGATCTATGTTCACAGGTTTAAAATTGCTCAGCTCCATATTCATCATGATCCTTACTTTCCTATAACAGAGCATTTATGTTAATACTTTCACAGTCTTTCTTCATTATGATGATATGCGGACTGTGCTCTTTAAAAGTCTCAGACCGGGCAAGTTGGCCGTGCGGTTAGGAGCACGCAGCTGTGAGCTCACGTCCAGGAGAGAGTAGAACAAATAGCTAAAAAAAAGTCTCAGGAGATAAAATCTGAGGCTTGGGCATCAGTTTAAACAAATTGCAAGCCAACGATAATGAAATGAAAGAGATCAGTGATATATATTGCTATTTATTTTTTGTTGCACTGATACAGACTACTTTTGAATCAATGTGTGAAAATGGGAAAGTGCAGAAAACCCTCTTCAAGAATGCCGATCTCGAAGTCCATAGTCTTTTTAGCATTGTCACTGAGCTGAAATGTCACTTGAGAGGTAATTGTAAAACAGTCTTATATATAGGCTGTACAGATACATAGTACATTACCAATTCCATTTTTGATAGTTATGAGACACACACTGCATAGCGGTTTCGCTCTACACATAAACCATATTACAGTTAAAGAATTTGTTTTCAAAAAAAGCATCTGTCCGGCATGAAGGTCAAGAAGGAAAATAATTTCATTGGCATTCTTATTCATGTGTTCACCACCCTAGTAGGCTTAACATGAGTGACAGGCGTTTAACGTAATTTGGAAGGAATGTTTTGTGTATGAGAAATGAGTACCAGGTTAACTACTGGGGGCAAAGGCGATCGTGCGTAGAGCTAACCACTCTACCCCACCAAGTGCCAACGTTATGGATAGTGGAAGCCTTTACCTTCCACCCTTCCAATGGCTTTCATGGTTTGTACGGAGATGACTTTGCTTTTTGCTTTTTAAATATTAGTATTCATGTTTATTATGTTTGTTTATTCACACCTCTGCTTTGTAATTCAGAGTCCATGGAATGGCTCTTGATGTTGTAAATTATATTTATATTTAATTGTATTTATTTCCTTTATCCTTAATTCCTAATTGCACACTTTTGTTATTATTATTATTACTACTAATATCCCTTAACATGTAAATAAACTAATTTTAATACAGTAAATTATGCTTACCTCTTTGGATTCATTTATTTTGTTGATATTGTTATTGCTATGACAACATGACTCCTTTATGACGTAAATAAATATAAAATAAAAGTATTTCTTCCCAAATATATTGATTATACGTGCATCAATCAGACAACCAACTAGGGAAGTATCTTTTATTAAGGTGCATAATGTTCTTACATACATGTATAATTGAAGAACTGAAGATCCATATACAGGTAAGTGGGTTGCCCATGTGGTAGGCCTATTACGTGTCATAAGAAACTGAGTGAACTAGCTGTGCAGTTCGATCACATTGCTGTGAGCTTGCTTTCAGGATATGGTGGATTCGAACCCCCCAGTAGGCAGGTCTGAAGTTTTTTCTTTTTCTTTTGTGCGTTTCCCTCATTTTCATTTCAGGCTAGTGCTCCAGCTGTACCTTTATTACGCCAATGACCACTTATTTTCATTTTAAGTCCTAGCCCTCTTTCCTATCCCATTCTTGCCTTACAACCTGTCTTCATGTGATTTAAGCCAATACATATGTAAAAATCTGGTAATGTTGTTTGACTCATTAGTGCTCCTGTACATTTCCTGGGTTTCCCTAATGTTGCAAGCTTGAGATACACCAACTTCAAAGCTCAAAATATGTTTAAAATGCCCCCCCATCCCCTACTGCTTATTGAAGAAAGACAGCATCCAAGCAAAAGGAAGGACACTGGGCTGAGCAGCTCAGACAGCTGAGGCACTGGCCTTCTGAACTCAGCTTGGCAGGTTTGATCCTGCCTCGGTCCGGTGGTATTTGAAGGTACTCAAATACATCAGTCTCATGTCCGTAGATTTACTGGCGCGTAAAAGAACTCCTGCAAGACAAAATTCGGCATCTCGGCATCTCCGAATACCGTAAAAGTACTTAGTGGGATATAAAACTATTAGCATTATTATTAAAAGGAAGGACAGATAAGTCCTGTGTGGTAAATCCTTGAACTTATAGAAATTGCAATGAATTATGCAATCTATATTCTCTCTCCCTCCCCCTCCCTTTAAGAATACAGTTATAGTAATGCATACATCAGAATAAAGACAGGAAATGTTTAAAATTAATTTCAGCGAGTGAAGGAGAGAATGTATGACTAGCTCAGGTTGGCGAGTTCGAGTCCAGCGATATTTGAAAGTGCTCAAATACGCCAGTCCCATGTCTAGATCTACCGGTACATAAAAGAACTCTTGCAGGACGAAATTCTGGCACCTTGGCATATATGAAAACCATAGAAGTAGTTAGAACATTATTATTCTCAATTCTGCAGTGAGCTTGAAAGCTGACCTAATTTCCGTTCATGTAGCTTGGCACATTACTGCTCCTATATTTTTCCTGGATCACTATCACTATCAGCCATATTCAATCGTTTTTACGATGTGGCCTCTTTAAGTCCGAAGCAAGGTAGGTTTTCATGAGGTCTCTCCATCTGGGACGGTCTTGAGCGATGTTCTGCCAACTGATCCCAGTAATCTTCCGGATGTCTTTATCCCATCTGTCTGGTGGTCTTCCCCTTGGTCTGAGATGATCTTTCGGACACCACTCAAGCACAAGCTTTGTCCACCTACCATCAGTTCTCCGAGCAACATGGCCTGCCCACTGCCATTTTAGGGTAAATACCATTTCTAAAATGTCACTGACCTTTGTGACTGACCTGATGTAACCTGCTCTCTTCCTGTCTTTCTTCGTCAAGCCTAGCATGAACCGTTCCATAGCTCTTTGGGTTGTTCTGAGTTTTTGCTTAACAAACTCGCTCAATGTCCAGGTTTCACAACCGTAAGTCAGTACGGGGAGAACACTCTGGTCAAAGACTATCTTCTTTAGGTGGGGTGGCATGTTGGATAAGCTTGAAGATATACTCAGCCTGCAAGCTGAAAATATGCCCAATCTCCTTTACTGGTTATTGTAAAGAGAAGGAAATGTCCACACAAAAGAAAGGAAAGGCATTAAGTAATGTCCGGAACTTTTGAAAATCACACTATTAAATAAATTGCATCATTTAACACACCTCTCTTTCCAAGAATATGGTTACAGTACGCCTACTGTACATCACCATAAAAACAGAAATATGTAAAATTAATTTGAGTGAGGAAGTGTATTTATTTCCTTAATTACTCATTGAGTGTGGAAACCTACTTAATTATGAATATCTTGATTTATTTTATCTTAACTTCTATCATTTACTAGGGTAGGGGAACATTCGTTATTGATGCTTACATTGAAGTTACTTTGTTAAGGTTAAGTCTGGTGATTTTAATATGTAACTAAGCAGGTTGGCAGCAGTGATCACCATTACAAAAAAAGAGAAAAAAAAGAGAATCGGGCGGCGATATTTATTTCTAGTGTATGGCCTTACGTGGCGATTCCTATACCTTGACCTGAGAAGCAGTTTACAGTTCTCAGATTTTTGTCCCCTACATAAAATAATCAATGGCTATACCAAAAGCAATAGTCTTCCAACGTATTTCTCTATACACGTTCCCCCTGCCCAACACACAACCGGCATACTCATTATGTGTTCCATCCGCACCTAACCATCAACGCTCTATCTTCGACTGTCTCCCAACTCTCCTGGTAACTCACTATCCGATATTGACATATTCACACCCTTTCCATTCTTTAAACACAAAATTAAAAGATTCCTTTGAAGTCCTTTACTAGTTTCCATTGTCTTCCATCCTTCCAACCCACAAAATTTCTTTTTGCGTTTTAACTCTGTAACTGACACTTCCAGTTATAGTTGCAATTCTTGTTACATTGTCGTTGTTGTTAATTTAGTGTTGATACTTAATATTGTTGTTTATACTGATTGTTATGTCATTATCTATATATTAAAAAGTTTACAAAAAACAGCTTTGGCAAATATGTCCGTCCATTCTACTGGACTGATTTGCTTCATTTTTGTTTTATTATCTCCAGAATTACCTGTCGCTGAATCATGAGACATTGATAGGTCTCTAAGTTCAGCCAACTTTGAGTAATCATAAAATCATATCATTAAATGATCACTCCAATAACTGCGGGTGAAGGCATACCGTAACCTGGAATACATTCGGTACTTAGCAGATTGTTAAGTGACTAGTGATATTCGTCCTTAGTAACGTCATTGCATGCGACCATGTTTGATCACTACCTGTCAAGCCAGAGAGTATACACTTTCTCTGATCATCGAAGTACACTATTCCCTTCTAGATACTCTTTGATTCTCTAACCTTTTCCAGCTTCCAAACATATTCAACAGATGTCATAGCATTCCTAATAACTTACATACTGCTAAGAGAAAAAAGTCTACGTACAAACAGTCCCCATTATGCCATTCGCATTAGACATTATCTGGGAACACCTATCGAAGGATAACCTAGCTACACTAGAAAGAGTGAAGGCCATGTATATTAAAGTTCTCTGCCTGGCAAAAAACGCTCCTTCGAGACTAACCTATGAGCACACAGGACAACCGTTCTAAATACAGTAGAAGAACTGCGATTAAAAATACCATTGCCTTCTATGACAAAATACCAAGCTTTACATCAAGAACTGCAGGATAATAAATGGAATATGTGGATAGATTTTTACCAAAGAGGTGGTATGACGACATCAGATTGGATGAATTCTGACTGCGAACTGCGGCAGATCATAACGCACTTCTAATTAAATGTTCATTAAACCACTGGAAAGGGCAGGCAAAACAACATAACTACAACAGACATATCAAGATGAGTTAGCTGACCTATTTATAATGAGCGCTGCGGAGCAGCACGGGTCCTCTAGTACTTATTTAAATTTGTATTATTATGATAGTAAAAAGGCCCTGCATCGGCTGTATCTAATAAATGAATGAAGGATTGAATGAATGAATGGATTAATTACCTAGTCTTATAATGCTGACACAACTTGCACTGTCTAACTGGAAATATCCAGAACTTCCGAGGCACCCTGTTCATGATCTTCATCCATAGTCTCCCTACCTTTGTCTATCGGCTTCTCATGAGTTTCCTTCTGCACAATAACCACTCACTGTAGGTAGTGTCATAAAAATCAGCCGCTAAATCTCAGAGATGTCACCAAGTTGTGTCTCAGCCCTCACAAGTGATGAAAGTGCTTTCACTTGTCTAGTAATAGAACTTTCTGCAAGAAGTCATGTCTTTTTTTTTTTCAAAGATATTCAAATGGAAGGAACAAACACCCCCAGAAAGATGGTTTGTGTGTGAATGAGAAAGTGTATGCCCACCTTGTTTTCTTGTCCCGTGAAGGTGCTCTGCCTCTAAATTCCTTTTAGTTTTTCTAAGAGTGAGTACGTAACATCATCTTCCTCCGCAGTCCTACTGGATTCAAGCAATCTAGGTTCCATTTAACAAATTGCCTACTACTGTTGAATCTCTTACCTTTCTTAAGAATGAGGTAACTGAACCGCTCCTTTCTCATATCCTGTGTTGTAGACTCATTAATGGAGTGGTTGTATGTGACTTGGAAATTGCATGGTGTGTCATCCTGCATCATTCTGGGACACAATTTGTCGTGAGGGCACTGGAACAAAAAGAGCTCTGTTCGTATTTCTCACGGTCATCTAAGTTAGATAATTATCTTGTGGACTGTGATGACACCATTTGACAAGGACCACAACATGATGAGGTGCGGGAGGAAAGATAACAGTAAAACAAAATATTAATAATTCCAACACGTTCCACACAGCATTCAAGTTACATATTAAGAAAAAGTGGAAACAAGAAAAGGTAGTGCCACTCAGTCACAATACTGACAGTAAATACCTGCAGCGTATATCAGAACTATACCAATAAAATATCAAGGATGCTCTTCGTGTTATGTTAAAAACGATAGTTCAAGCAGATTGGCAGAGAAACATTTTCTTTCTGAGAAAATGAGGTTACTTTGTTATCTGCTACGTCAGAGCACAAGCTGCTGCCGTGCTTCAAGGAAAAGAAGGGAGAGGGGGCAGGGGAACGGGAAATGGGGTGTATAATGGAAACATTGTTTATGCTCCACACGTATGCACAAGTTTCCTCATTCGACTCGCACAGGATTGTCCTTGTCTCCTACAGGCAAAATCCAAAGTTCATTCATTAAACAGCCATAACGCAGTGGTGTCAACCTTTGAAGTGGATTATCAGTAATCGGCTAATTTCCCTCTACCCCCGACAGAAATTTCGAGTCAAGTCCAAAGCTTGCTCCTTCCTTCTTCATGATACCCCTTTTGCCCTTCCCTCTATTTGAAAGTATATCATATTACACAATAACATTTGCACACACCTGTCAGTTCTATGATAAAACATTCCTTGTAGCTTGTTTCTCACACAGCAGCTGCTTTTCAGTGTAGTTTATCTTGAAGCATCCTTCCCACTGCAATGACATTTTCGTCTTCTGAATCATAAGCGATTCCAGTGAAGATGTGCTTAATGTAGGCCTCATTTCTTTCTCAATCTTTCTGTCAACTGTCAGATACACTTAACACAGCAAATACAATAATATTGAAGGATTTATAGTGGAGAAGAGCAGCGCCTGAGCTCCTTCATTCACAATGAATTTTACAACGCAAAAGGAAGTCACAATCGAATAAGTATCATTGCCAAATCACAAGCATTGAAATGAGGACGATTTAGGAGAAAGGCTCGAAAGGATTGAACTTTTTTTTTCCCCCCCATAGAAATGTATTTTTCATGATAATGTCAGCTTTACATGTTACAACAATTGAACAGATAAATTAAATCACACACAACATATTTTCTTCAACTCACCTCATATTTAACCAAATTAACATCACAACTATCGAAAGGGTAAGTAATCTTCACACACATTGTTTTTTCTTCGTTCTCTCCTTCTCCTTTAATTTTATTCCTTAACATTTCACTCTCCTCTTATTTCAGACATAACACCACAAGCTCTACTCAACCTCGCACATTTTCCTTTCGACTTTTAATACAAGAAGCTATAACCACATCTACCAGCTAATTATAAATATAGCTACGTTTTCTGGCGAATACTTGTCCTCACTCCTAAGTGCTTCAAGAAGTTCGTTGTCTTATTTTTTCATGTAAGATTAACAACTATGGATTTTACCTCATCTTTAACCAAATTAAGATAACAACTGTCGAAGGGACATAACACCACAAGCGTTACTCAAGCTCGCACATTTTCCTTTCAACTTTTAATACAAAAGCTACAAACACGTCCACCAGCTAATTATAACAATACAGTACAAGTCTGCTATAGCAAGTATGGCATATAACGAGAAAACCGTTATACCCACAATATTTTGCTGTCCCTTCAAACTGTGTATTATCGTTCGGTTGTAGCGAGAGCATCCGTTATTACAAGCGATTAAGCGCGTGCGATTTGTTCCGTCATCGATATTTATGCACCCCAGCGATTATGTTGCATGCAATCGATTATCTTTAGTATCGTTTCCTCGCTATGTCCACTAGCAAGTCCTCTCGTCGACATTCGAAGTCGATGTCGGAGTCTATTAGTAATACCCGTCGACTGCTGTTCCGTAAAGAAAATTCGAAATGAAAGAGAACATATTTTCATAATAAATGCGTAAATAACGTGTCCGATAACAGTTCTTAACTCGTTAAAAATGAAGGCTGACTAAATGATCGCTTTATTTTAATGCTAAATACTGCAATGAAGTATAAATGGGATACACCTCGAGATATGGCAGAGTGAATAATTGATTTCACAGGTTAGTTTATATTTTTACGCGTCTGGTTAAATTACAGAAAGACTATTATTATGTAAATTTATAGCGAGAAGGTTATAATTTCTCTAGTGGCGCTTGAAGTATGTTTTCATCATATGTATAGTAGGTTAGGATAGGTGACACTGTTTGAATAAGGAAACTGAAATGTTTGCTACAAGATGCGATCAATCATCTTTGTACGGTATAGTTTTCTCACTATGTGTATTTGCGAGCTCTATCGTCGACATTCAAAGGCGATGTTGGAGTCGATTATTACTGCTATTCTCTAAAGAAAATTCGAAATGAAAGAGGATAACAAGTTTTCGTAATAAATGCGTAAATAACATGGCCAAATAGCAGTTGTTAACTCGTTAAAGTAACGGCTGAAGTAAACAATCTCTTAATTTTAATGTTATTTACTGAAATTAAGTAAGAACGTGATACACCTCAAGATATTTCAGAGTACATGACTGATTTCAGAGGATAGTTCATTGTTTCTTGCGTCTAGTTAAATTTCGGAAAGGCTATTCAATGTAAATTTTTAGGGAGGATAACTCATTTCTCTGCATGCGTTTCAAATATGTTTTCATGACATATATATGATTAGGTTAGGTGATGCCATTTGAAGAAGAAAACTCTGGAGTGATACCGTATTTCTCTGAATCCAAGACGACGGGTTTTTTACCCCTCAGAATCTCATGCAAAAAATCAAGGAGCCATGACAACTGGTTGTACAGTGCCTGTGTGTAACGTCACCGGATCTCAGGAAATAGTGAAGAGAGAATAACAATCTATTAGCCTCTACAAAAATGTTTCTCTAATCTGCAGGATGGTATCAAAACATGCGAGCCTTCGAATTCTTAGAAAGGCCACGGCTACTCGGTGCCAGAACTATAACGCATCAACTGTACCTACTCTTAGTAAAATTAAGTTTTATAGACAGCAAGAATATCTTTGTGATGGATAGTTGTAAAGATACGTCGAACAGGTATTGCCGGCAAATTTTCAACGGGTTCTCGTCGATATTATGATGCCAATTTTAAGTTAGTGGTTATTTAACACTTGGAAATGTAGAATAATTATGCAGCCGAATGAAAATATGGCATAGGCCTAACTAAAGCCAATATATGGTGTCAGCATGAAGACAAAAATACAAAAAAAAAATGCATTCAGTAGTCCGCAACAAGGACGCTTTAAAGAAGTCAAAAATTAAATTGTGAGGTATGTGTACGAAAAACGCAAGGGCGGAGAGGCCATACCGTTGCGAAATAAACTCGTTCGTTGACCTTCAACGTGCGCGATTAGGCCTATACATCACTAGCCGCTGAAGTTGGCCGAACCCGACAAGCGAGACGTGCGTGTAGCGGTAGCCGGTTATATACGATGCTGAGTAAAAGTACCATAACAGTTTTATAGACAGCAAAAATATTTTCCTGACGGATCACCGTATTGTAGAGATGCATGGAATAGGCATTGCCGGGCAAATTTTCAACGGGTTCTCTTTTCGGTATTATAACGCCAATTTTAAGTTAATGGTCGTTAAGCCCGCGGAAATAAAGAATAATTGTGCAGCTGAAAAAAAAAAAAAAAAAAAAAAAGGGGCAAAACGAAAGCCAATGTTCGGCGCCTAAAAAAGTATAAAATGCGTACTGTACAACAAAGGCATTCATATGATTTTACAAAGCACTTTTTGAGCTTGATTTAATTTTTTTTGAAGGAAAAAGTGGGGTTCGTCTTGGATTCGGAGAAATGCGGAACTGTAATTTTTTCAGAATGAAATTAAATATACACTTTCACGTAGTATCGGATTTTGAAAAATAACAAACAAGTAAGTCGTAGTGTAGATATCACCTGCGGAAAAGCAAGTTTTGAACAAACTGATTGCCATTTCATACCGATTTTAATGTGCATGGGGGTTTTCTGACTTTTATACAAAAATCAGATATAACAACAATCCGCTATAGCGAGTAAATTTTCCACTGCTGTGAATTCTCGCTATAACGAAATTCTACTATAGCTACATTTCTGACAAGTACTTGTCCTTGCTCCTAAGCGCTTCAAGAAGTTTGTCATCTTATCATCATATAAAATTAACAACTTCAACTTTGAATTTAAATTTAACTACGACTAAGAGTGACTTTTATCCTAAATATTAAGCTATTATAAGCTCCTTATGCCATCTCCAGAATAAGGCACCATATTTACCAGATTTCATTTCAACGCAGCAATTTACGTATTCTTTTCAAACTTTTAACTAACTACTTGTTACCACATTTGAAAAACAAGACATTCGTAAAGACCTACAATAAGGATTGATTATAAGACTTTATCATAAAGAGTACTTATAACTACCATATTCCACTTGCTAGTCATTTTATACACATTTGTACCTAAAACAGTATCCTCTTATTTATATTTTAGACGTATAAGAACAATCAGTATGCTGATCTATCTTTCTTTCAGGTATGAGATTTTCAGGCTGATGATGCCCTCATTATGGGTGAAACATGTCCCTATATCTAATATGTTAAGAACTATTTCTTAAATTTAAATAAAAAACTCTTATGTATTGAACAGGTGGAATTTATAACCTAGTACTATTATTTGACTTTAATGTCAGCTTTTCCGTAATAATTTCCCCTTTGACCATAATTCCGTTATCATGAGGTAAAATCCGTAATAATTACGGACAATCCATAATAGTTGGCACCTCTGCATAACTACACACATTGTAATTAATACACATTGTCAGTCAAGGAATGCACCAGATCGTTTCTTCTCTCGTCTGTTGGTCGCAGCAACGTTCTTAATTATTTAACATGCTCGAAGATGCAACGCTGCCGCCCCAGGATTGTGTACTCCTTCACTCACAACATTGTAAATGTACTGAAATACTGAACGAAGGAGACAATATGGCCAATGGTTTGAATGTTCAATATTCCCCCACCTACTTCAATGCACAATTCACAACAGTGTAGTAGTGACCTTTGGTCTCTGTTCAGGATGTGTGCGGTGTGTCGCTAATGACCTGGAAAGCTGTTTGTATTCCTGGTACACATTTATCTTCTGTTCGCATAGTAATCAATTTGTGCAGAACAAACCGTACACTGAATATTGGGGCTGCAAAGAGACTATGCGAAACGAACAAGAAACTTGTGCATTCGCACCAAACATTACCTCTGTCTCCCACTTCCCCTCCCTTCCTCTGACACACAGCAACAGGCAGCAGCCGGCTCTAAGTACGGCGAGTTCGTTAACTTGAATGGCACGCCCAGAAGTAACAAAGTAACCTCATTTTCTCGAAAAGAAACATTGTCTCCGCCAATCCGATTGCACCATTGTTCTTAACATAACACGAACAGCGTCGCTGACATTTTTCCAATTAATTAATTGAAGGAACAAGAATCCACCTGATCGATACTTTCACTTTTATTTAGCCTTAGGCTATTTCAATAGACATTAAATTAAAAGTTCAGAACATGTTTCGAATGCACTGCATTCATCATCAGCTGCTTACATTTGGCAAAAGTAAAATTAGCTAAGAACTGTCTCACAATTTTCTTAAAACCTTAAAAACAAGTGTTAGTAGTGCATGTGTGAATGGATGTGGGGGGGGGGGGGGGGGAGGGGTAGAGGGGGGGATGCATTGAAGGCAATTGTTAGTTAAACTATGACTTCTTATTAAAAATCTTAATGTTAAAAACACTGATGGACTAAAATATAGTTCACTATAAGTCTTGTGAATTTTCCATAAGTTCGTTGATTACTGAAGAACTTGTATGCACTATGTGAAGTTTTTCTGTTGAGCTGTTGGTAAAAAGTTTCCTTAAGAAGGCATCCGGTGTTTTCACGTCTCTTATCTCCTGTTTGGTGGAGAGGTGTGGCTTGTTTCGAAAATGAAGTTTGCTATTTGTAGTTTGAATTGAAAAAAGTTGGATCGTCTGTATCACGACCTGTAACCAGCAGGAAAAAATGCGGCTATTAGTTGGAATTTGAAAAAAGTGACGGATAATAAGTCTTTGAGTGTTGGAAAGTATGGAAGTATGAACTTACCCTTGCCTTGCGTGTTTGTTTAACTTCCCGTGCTACAGGAGTGGGTTTAATCCGGCTACCTTCAACCTTGTATTATAACTGTGTGCTGTAGTTCGTGAGTTACCCTGGTTAGGAGGGAGCGGAAATGCGGACGTGTCGTCATTTGCTATATCGGGCGGGGAGGTGGTTTCTGCTTGTGACGTGTCGGCCTTGTGATTGCTGGGCGTGTTTGCTTCTTTCATAATAACTCAATGTATCTCAATATGCATTCAAATAAGGGGTTTCTCTCTTCGTTTACTTGATTCAAATTCTTGTCCTTATTAAATGACTTGTCTAGAAGAATATGAATATTTTCTAGACTGTTCATTAACCTTCCCTTGTTTAGCCTATTGAGAATTGCTAGGTCTTGTTTAATGTCTGTGAATCTATGGCCTGTTTCACTCATGTGTACTCCCACTGCAGAGAATCTTTTATGTTTCTCCGCATTGACGTGTTCTAAAGTACCTTATTGTGAACTTACGTCCTGACTGCCCTATGTATGTGGCCTTGCACTGATTGCATGTCAGTTTATAAATACCTGAATTCTGGAACCGCTCCTCGCTATTTCGATTGACCATATTGTGGTTGAAAAACTTATGTCTTGTATTGTTATTCGTTGAGAACGCTATTTTGATGCCATGCTTCTTGAATAAATTGGTAATTGCATAAATGTTGGGATTGTTAAAGGTGAACCTTACGTACTTTTTTGTTTGCTCTGATTGTTTTGTTAAGTTTGTTTGTAGTTTATGCTTGCGTTTGGCAATTAATCCGTTAATAGTTTTTCAATTAAAACCATTAATAAGGGCCTGTTGTCGAATAAAGGCTAGTTGTTTATTTCTCTCTTTGTTGTTTAACGAGATTTCAAAAGCTCTATTGATAAAACTGTGGTACGCTGATTTTTTTGTGCGAATCGGGGTGTAGGGAGTTACTATGAATGGTTGTTGGGGTGAATGTAGGTTTTCTATAAATTCCAAAGTGAAATTGGTTGTCTTTTTTAGTTGTGGTCATGTCTAAAAAATTAATCGAACCATTATTTTCTACTTCAACAGTAAACTGTATACTGGGGTCTAAGGTGTTCAACGTGTGTAAAATGCTAGAACTGTCATCATGATCCTTGTCAATTATGGCGTATGTATCATCAACGTAGCGTACCCATAAATCAAGTCCTTTGATATGGTCTATAATGTAGGAATGTTCCAAGTAATCCAAATAAATGTTTGCTAGTATGCCCGAGGCTGGAGCGCCCATGGGGAGGCCATCCTGCCGATAAATCTTACTGTTAAACATAAAATAGTTCTGACTAAGTACGAATTCAAGGATAACCATAAACTCTTCTATTTCGGGTATGCTTACCTTTTTATGTTCTAATAGGTTGGTTTTTATGATTTTAATAGCCTTCTCTATGGGGATATTGGTGTACATATCTCTTATATCTTTTATCTTTTATATCTTTTATATCGATGTATGTAACCTGATATTTTTGTCGGTATACTTCTGATATACCCTCATACCAGCCAACTTTACAAAACCAAAAATCAGATTTTGATATGGAAATCCAGAAAAGTCAGGAGAAATGAGGAGATACAATTAGTAAAAACTGCTTAGTCTACATGTCTCGGCCAGTTGAACACTTATACCGATTCCTAAGTATTTTTTATAATCTGCTTTACGTCACACTAACATGGATAGGTCTTATGGCGACGACGCGATAGAAAAGGGCTAGGAGTGGGAAGGAAGCGGCCATGGCCTTAAGGTACAGCCCCTGCTGTGAAAATGGGAAACAACAGAATACCATCTTCAGGGCTGCCACCAGTGGGGTTCGAACCCATTATCTCCCGAATGCAAGCTTACAGCTGCGTGCCCAGAACAGCACACACCTACTCGCTCGGTCCGATTCCTTAGCTTTGTACATATGACGACTTCCCCATAATCACACATTAAATTCAATAACACATCTAATAATAAAAATTAAGAACACTGCCACTACAACTACAAACAATACGGTGTATTATAATATTACGACACTTATTTTCTCAAAACCCGAGAAAATACTTGAGTGGATGATTAGTCTGTGATAAGCCTTCCGAATATAGTATGAACTCATGCTCCACGTGTGTGAATCAGTCATGCACTTAGATGCTGTTACTTAGCAAATGCATAGATTAATATATTACATCACATGCCTGCGCAA
Organism: Anabrus simplex; assembly: GCF_040414725.1. Classification (NCBI taxonomy): domain Eukaryota; kingdom Metazoa; phylum Arthropoda; class Insecta; order Orthoptera; family Tettigoniidae; genus Anabrus; species Anabrus simplex. Next base: position 726,992,047 of record NC_090265.1, read on the forward strand.
TTATGCGAAGTGCAATGCTAGTGTTGACTAGCCTACTTCACTCACCAAACTGATCAAGTCATAAATTAAAATTTGCTAGAATTGTCTCCAAATGGCCACCAAAATCTCTAGAAAAATCACTAGTCGCAATCTTTGAAATTCATAAGATAGGTAACTTAAAGGGTCCACCTTTTCAATACAAATAAATGTTATAATGTTTTTTTTACAACATATTCTTACTTGGAACTAGTTTCAATGCTGTTTAGCACCATCTTCAGCCAAAATGTGAGAAATAGGCATAGGCGTATACATGCAGACGTGTACGTTACACAAAATGTTAGATCATTATGATTAAATAAGAGTAAAAGAGACATAAAATAGTGAATTACAAGGGCTATTTTTTTTTTTTCAAGGTCCGATTGGTCACGAAATGAAACAGCAGTACAAATTTGACACTTTTCTATTAGTAACACTTACTGATACATCACAGCTATTTTTCAACATAGTCGCCTCGCAGATTGAGACATTTGTCATAGCGTGGTACCAACTTGTCAATGCCCTCTTGATAGAACGTCGCCGCCTGCACCTGTAACCATCTTTGTACGCCGGTCTGCAGCGCCTCGTCAGTGTCAAAAGGCTGTCCTCCTAGCCAGCGTTTCATGTGAGCAAAGAGGTGAAAATCTGATGGAGCCAGGTCCGGACTGTATGCTGGGTGATCGAAAACGTCCCACTGGAAACGCTGCAGGAGGTTCGTGGTGGCAGCTGCAGTGTGCGGCCGAGCATTGTTATAGAGGAGGACAATGCCTGATGACAACATCCCTCTCCGCTTATTCTGAATTGCCCGTCGTAGACGTTGAATAGTCGCACAGTATGCGGATGCAGTGATGGTGGAACCACGTTCCATGAATTCCACCAACAGAACTCCTTTCCGGTCCCAGAACACAGTAGCCATACACTTTCTGTTGGAGAATGTTCGCTTGAATTTCTTTGGCTTACTCGGGGAGTGCGAATGCATCCACTGTTTGGACTGCTCTTTTGTTTCTTCCGTTTCAAAATGAACCCATGTCTCGTCCCCCGTGACAATTTTGTTCAAAAAATCCGGTCCTTCATCATGGTAGCGCTGGAGAAACGCTAAAGCGGCGCCCATTCGCTGTGTTTTGTGACGGTCAGACAGCATCTTCAGAACCCATCTCGCACAAAGTTTGTGGTACTGAAGTGTCTCACTCACAATTGTGTAGAGAGCTGACCTGGAAATTTCAGGAAACGAAGCACTCAACACAGAAATTGTGAACCGACGATTTTCTCGAATTGCCTGATCCACACGCTGAACAAGATCATCGGTTGACACACACTTCCTTCCTTGGCCGCCTGCATCATGCACGTCTGTACGCCCTGCTGTAAAGTTCCTGCACCATTGTCGCACTTTGCTGTCGCTCATGCACGTTTCACCATACACACGACTTATTCGGCTGCATTGCACCCCTCAGCCTGAAGAAATCGAATTACACCGCGCACTTCACACTTGGCGGACGAAGCGATCGTTGTAGCCATGTTTACGATCGCGCTGCACGTTCACTACTGACGGGACTGAGGTGAGGCGCATAACGGTCATTTCAGAGACGTTGCGCAACACATCTGCGCAGCGGTTCATCATATATTCGCGGGCGTTTGACTGTCGCGACCGATCGGACCTTGAAAAAAAAATAGCCCTCGTATAAGGTCAGAAATTGTCAGTCATCAAAATGGTCCATGAAGGGTGTTTGTACAGTTTTGATTCACTCTTCATGGACCATTTTGATGACTGACAATTTCTGACCTTGTAATTCACTATTTTATGTCCCTTTTACTCTTATTTAATCATAATGATCTAACATTTTGTGTAACGTACATGTCTGCATGTATACGCCTATGCCTATTTCTCACATTTTGGCTGAAGATGACGCTAAACAGCGTTGAAACTAGTTCCAAGTAAAAATATGTTGTAAAAAAAATAACATTTATTTGTACTGAAAAGGTGGACCCTTCAAGTTACCTACCTTACATTCTCAGTTCAATACGGACAAAAAAATGAAATTCTTAGATTTAAATCTTTGAAATTCTGTTACTAAATTACTAAAAAAACTCCAGGTCTAGCGCATTGTCTCTAGAACTGGCGAAACTGATGTGAACGAAGATGAACATAGCATGCGAGAATGAGAGACAGACAATCAATATACCTGTCACGATAAACAGGTTTCAATAAACATCGCACACCTGCGTGCATTTCTCGTATTAATCAACGTCAATATTTCATTTGAAGGTGGCCAATGTGCGAAAGACTTCCAGCCACTGACGTACTAAGCTGAAATGGCGGGATTTAAAAACATACGTTTATAGTTCACCAAACAATGAGCTAAAATCAGGAGAAATAATTGAATAATCGGGAGGCGGGAAAAACTGTCAAAAATTGGGAGTCTCCCGCCTAAATCAGGAAAGTTGGCAGGTGTACACCCTGTATATACAACAAGAAATGAGGATAACATAACCTAAGAATTCTCAAAAATACCTAAGCATGGTTCATCATATGCCATGAGAATCTCTCAGAGTTAGTGCTCAGTAAACACATAGTGTCCTTGAAAATAATAACACTTGTGACTCAGCCAGATTCAGAATCAAGGTAAAAACAAATACAGTGTTTAGGTAAGTTGGAACACTTACCGGAGCAAACACATGTGCAGGTGGTTCAACAGATCCTGGTTCAGCATTGTTTGATATGTCGAGTATGAATTCCCTTGCTTCATTTACTGCCTGAAGAAGAAAAAAAACAGAAAAAGAAGAATTACTGAAGAGTACAGATAATTTGTAAGAATTTGAGTTATTTTTAAAGACTGGTTCACCTGGAAGCCTGATTTCGTTCCATTTTCTATTACAACCAAGTATCCTTGAGTCTTGTTCCAGAGAGTGAGGAGCGTATCAAGCCTCGCTTTTAAACTTGGCAGCTCGAACAAGGAAAATGCACTCACGACGATGTCGTACTTCAACTGGAAAAGAGATGGAAAAGATATAAGTTGTGTAAGATTCTGCTATTTGCAAGTATCATCAAAACGCATCTTATAACTGATAAAGGATTAGAAATAAATAATTCCACATCTGTTCAATCCCCAGCTACAGATTTCCTCCGATACATCTCGAGAATAATTAGAACTTACATATTTCATTTTGGTTTCGTATTGACAATTTAAATATATAAAATAAGAGTTTTGTCTGCATATTGCTCAGAATTTAAAAAGAATGGTATTTCTGTATTGGTTATGTCCACAGTAAAAAGGAAATTCACTTGTTAATTTTCCGTCATCTCTGTCTGTATCTATGTATGCGCATCACAAGAGAATGGCTGAACCAGGGAGTCTACCGAGTTCCATTTTCAAAATTCCAGTATATTTCCAGTATATTCAGTATAACTATCAACAACATTCCTGTACCTAATGCTATAAATTTTTTTAGAGTTCTTTAGGAAGAATTATACCCTTGATGATTTCAGGTTTGTAAATTTTTGCCAACAAATGTATATTTTGTATTTAGTAAATTCAGTTAGCCTTGATTTTTTAATACAAACAATTTTTTAACATTTTTACATGCCCTCCCTACTCCCCTCACAGCCCTCCACTCCACCTATTGTAAGAGTATTACAGGTAGTATTGTTAATAGAGAATTTAATATGAATATTAGGGGCTGTTATGTTAAATATTTTTGTATTAATTGGGGTAACTTTCCTTACTTTATTGGAGCATAAGGTTTTAGGTTATATTCAGATTCATAAAGGACCTAATAAAGTACAATTTATTGGATATCCACAACCTTTTGCCGATGCAATTAAGTTATTCTCTAAGGAGGGGACATATCCAATAGCATCAAATTATTTGATATATTATTTTTCTCCTATTTTTAGATTGTTTTCAGCTTTGATAACTTGAATAATTTATCCTTTTATGACAACTTTATTTACTTTTAATCTAGGAATTTTATTTTTCTTAGTATGCACAAGCTTAGGGGTGTATACTGTTATAATTGCGGGGTGATCTAATTCTAATTATGCATTATTAGGGGGGTTACGGGCTGTTGCTCAAACAATTTCTTATGAAGTGAGATTAGCACTAATTTTGCTAAGATTTATTTTTTAGTAGATAATTATTGTCTTATAAGATTTATAAGTCTCCAAGGGTACATGTGATTTATGTTTTTAACCTGCCCCCTCATAATGGCGTGATTTTTGTCATGTTAGCTGAAACTAATCGAACTCCTTTTGATTTTGCAGAAGAGGAATTGGAATTGGTTTCGGGATTTAATGTTGAACATAGAAGAGGTGGATTTGCTTTAATTTTTTTGGCTGAATATACAGTACTAGTATTTTATTTATAAGAATATTATTTTGTATGATTTTTTTAGGAGGTGATGTTTTATCGATTTATTTCCAATCTTTAATTAGAAAATGTATACAACTCTTGCTTTGGAAAAAATTACAATCCCAATGAGTACAAAATTGTTTGTAAGACTATTAAAACAATTACAAGACAAAAAGTTGGCAAATTGCCAGTTTCATATAAATGAAAAAAAATCATATTTATAGCTTCATACTATATAACTGTTCATTGCCAATTTACAGTGCTGCATTACACACACACACACACGCACGCATGCACGCACACACACACACACACACAAAATATACTTGAAAAGTCTTATCTGACATCACTGCTTACAGGCTAAGTAACAGTGCACTCTTGGCTGTTTGGATCACTTCGTTATCACTTACATCCGATAAACACAGCCAAAGAAAGAGTATCATATAACACACACTGTGGAAGTAAATCGTTCTTGAATAGATTCTGTACCAGGCTTATTCTAAATAAAAACTTCTTCTAGTCACAAGAAAGACATATATATTAAATAAATCACTTTTATATGCACCACAGAAAAAACAAAATATGTTAGCATATATACAGTAGTTTTAATGCTTTATAATATATGTAATATACAAAAAGTTGTGTGCTATGCTATATAGTTTATACATTTTATAACAAATGTGTGAGTTATTATCATATGTATTTAATTATCAAAGAGACTCAAAAGAGACACACACTTATGACTAATTTTTTCAGTCTTTTCACCTCTTTCTCCAGTTCTCCTGTCTCTTTCTTAGCACTCTGGATAATACACTGGTTCTTCAATTCTGTATGGTGTATTTCTTCTGCTGCTAATTTTATTTTGGCTGCGATGTTATCTGTACTCTTTTTATACTTTTCTAAAGCTTCATTTCTCAATGTTGATACATTTTTGACTGCAGGGATCATCTTTTTTGAAACACCGACAGCTAATTATCCAACAGCTGCAGATACAGCATCATACAGCAGAAGCTGTGCAGTCAAGCTATTTTCATGAAGATTCTCTACTAGGCATTCTTTGTTTATTGATAAACCTCTTTCTACAGTAGCATTGCCGTGAAACAAAACAAGCACTTTTTGTGTGAAGTGGATCAGTTCTTTTGAAACATTGTGTTGAAAATAGGCAGTGCTAAGAAAATGATCCAATTGACCGGTTTTGGGATCAAACTTCTTGAGACACTCCATTACTTCTTCCTTTGATGAGAAATCGAAGTAGTCTCATTTTGCAATATCAGCTTCCATAGGAGATAATTGTTTTTTCTCAACAAGAACTTCTAACGCAGCAGTTACCCTGCAGGTCCTAATAGACGAATTGGTCATAATTGCAGGATTGAATCAGCTGGCACCTCTAACAAACTTGAAAGCAAGAGGGCTTTTGACAAAAATCTTCATATAGATATGAACAAGAAATGTTCTGCAGTCTCCACAGAACTGAAGAACTTTCACATCTTTTAATCCCTTACCTTTTAAAGCTGCTGAGGCTGCATATCCAATGTCAACAGCATGGAAGGGCTTGAGGTGTTCTGTTTTCTTCAAATCAATCGAGAGAAGTTTCTTACTAGTATTTGCTGACTCTAAAATCTGGTTCTTTACACTTCTTCCAATAGGTGATCAAGCATAGTACTCAGATCAGAAAACATAAAAGGCAAAAGAAGATCATTACTCTGATACTTACAAGGGAACACATACATGTGTTACACTCGGATCCGGTTGAAATTTGGTAGGAATATTCGTGGGAGGCAGTAGAATGCTAAGGTCAAAACTGCATGTGCCCAGCGCAAGTTTAAACGCTAAAATTGAACAAATAAATAGTTGTAAAATTAAAAGTGCCGTGGAAGTATTGCGGTGTGGCGGACAGGTAGGGAGGAGCGGAGCAGCGGATGTGAGCACACCGGGCTGTGACGAGTCACGCCAGCAGCCAGGCAGTGTATAGTTAGCACGTTCCCCTTAACTTCCCGATCAGATGTGCAAAACGTAAATATGAAAACAGCGCATGAAACAAGTGTACAAAGGACGATGTTTAAACAACGATGCCAATAAGGTTTGAAAAATTCATGCCCAAGTTCTTTTTACTCGTTGCAATTAGTGCAATAGTAATTGTTCATAAAAAAGTGGGCAAGGCACAGATACTGTGTGCACCATGCACATCTTACAGCGCTGTCGCTTTCACAAGTATTACATTGATTATCGGAAGGCTCTTCTTTGAAACAGTAATCGACTGTATTAACAAATTGTGAAGGTTTTTTTGTTAACATAGCCATATTTGTACCAACTGAACTGCCACATGCTACGAACGCGCGGAGAGAATAACTGGTTGTGCGTCAAAGATTGCACTTTTAAATGGTTGTTTCTTAAATGTACGTTAATATCCAACGAAAATCAGATAAAAAATTGGATGTATGGCTTTTCAGGCGTTTGCTCTATTACCAGCATTTCGTCTTAGGTCTGACACTAGACTCGTCAGAGTGGGATGTGTCAGACCCTACCCACTGATGCTGGGGTGTATGCAGGTGAACTTATCAGAAGCCTCTTATGTGGCACAGTCTAATAACTGCATATGGGAGATAAAACTCCACAATGGAATTAATGCCCGCCTAGCAATTCCAAATGGTAATACTAAATTCCCATGAAGGGAATTAGATATTTTTCCACCAATAGAGCATATCAAAAATCAGATCAAAAATTGGATGTATGGCTTTTCAGGCGTTTGCTCTATTACCAGCATTTCGTCTTAGGTCTGACACTAGACTCGTCAGAGTGGGATGTGTCAGACCCTACCCACTGATGCTGGGGTGTATGCAGGTGAACTTATCAGAAGCCTCTTATGTGGCACAGTCTAATAACTGCATACGGGAGATAAAACTCCACAATGGAATTAATGCCCGCCTAGCAATTCCAAATGGTAATACTAAATTCCCATGAAGGGAATTAGATATTTTTCCACCAATAGAGCATATCAAAAATCAGATCAAAAGTTGGATGTATGGCTTTTCAGGCGTTTGCTCTATTACCAGCATTTCGTCTTAGGTCTGACACTAGACTCGTCAGAGTGGGATGTGTCAGACCCTACCCACTGATGCTGGGGTGTATGCAGGTATGCGGGCATTAATTTCATTGTGGAGTTTTATCTCCCGTATGCAGTTATTAGACTGTGCCACATAAGAGGCTTCTGATAAGTTCACCTGCATACACCCCAGCATCAGTGGGTAGGGTCTGACACATCCCACTCTGACGAGTCTAGTGTCAGACCTAAGACGAAATGCTGGTAATAGAGCAAACGCCTGAAAAGCCATACATCCAATTTTTGATCTGATTTTTGATATGCTCTATTGGTGGAAAAATATCTAATTCCCTTCATGGGAATTTAGTATTACCATTTGGAATTGCTAGGCGGGCATTAATTCCATTGTGGAGTTTTATCTCCCGTATGCAGTTATTAGACTGTGCCACATAAGAGGCTTCTGATAAGTTCACCTGCATACACCCCAGCATCAGTGGGTAGGGTCTGACACATCCCACTCTGACGAGTCTAGTGTCAGACCTAAGACGAAATGCTGGTAATAGAGCAAACGCCTGAAAAGCCATACATCCAATTTTTGATCTGATTTTTGATATGCTCTATTGGTGAAAAAATATCTAATTCCCTTCATGGGAATTTAGTATTACCAATATCTAACGAGTTTAACAAAATTCAATCGTACAAAAGACGAATAAATTGCTTCCAAATGTAGAAGACCAAAACATCTAACAGCTGGATAAGTCCAGTGGCGCCTTTTGGAATTGTTTGAACATTAATGATTTTCTTACTTCTTACTTTAGCATTTAAAATACTTTCTTATGTCTGTCCGGTCCACGAATTGAGAATTAAAACGCTGTACTCTGGTACTAGCTCACAATAAACATCCCATAACCATTTCTGCACAAGTTCCTTGGTTAGTTTTCCAGACTTTGAAGACAAAGTGTACAATTTTTGGTGCGGTAAATAGATTTTTTTCTATATTAGGACCACATTTGCCATTTTTTCTTTCAAAATCACTAGCAACTTTGGCAGAAGTTGTCCGTCTGCCAAAATTATTGGCTGTATTGTGTAGCTATGAGTTAGCGAATTCATAGATTGCACTTCCGCTAATACCAGTACGACTTTCTCCTTGTTCATTATGGGCCCTGCCAGAATGGAACTCTTCTTGAAAACCAGACTGATCAGTATTAAACATGCACTCTGGGCCGTGACTTTCTGTTAACTGCCACACTTCTTTCACAAACAGTGTCAAGTTACAATTAGTATCTTCTTGTTCAAATTGCTATTTTAGATACGAATTTGCAAATCTTTCTTGATCCAATTTTAAATCTCTTTTTAAAATGAGACGCTCGAAACGTGTTGTAGCTAACTATATGAGCGTAGTTTAAAGCCCATTATTTATATTTATATCGTGAACAATTTTGTTTCATTGTCTACTTCCTTTGAACTTCCTGTACTATAAGTCTTCTTCGTAACAAATTAATTTTTTTCTCCCATTGTGTCACCATTTTCAAATCGTTGTTCCCACCGGTAAAGCTCTTCCCGGCACTTTAATTTACAAAACCTGTGTTTCACTGATGCGAAACTCCTCTGTTTCCCACCTTTGTTTCACCAATATTCGACGACCTTCTTCTTATTGGGATTGGGATTAGGCATCGTTAAGCCGTTGTTGTGGATGCAGGGTTAGGAGCAACATTTTCGGAGACGGGTTCAAATATCGGTGTTTCAATATTGTCTTCCTCGAAAACAAAGTCACCATCTGACATATCCAATGTTCCATCCAGTTCGACTGTCGCATCGGTATCCAAAACCCTGTCGGCAATTAGACCTGTAAAATGGAGACAAGAACGCAATTCCTGTGAACGCTTGTTTTTCTCATAAAATATATATAAATAGCCTGGTCTACTTACGATATAATTTCAATCGCAAATTCCTTTCATCTTCAGAAAATGGGTGTCCTTTTTGGTTAAACTCTACAAAACAATTCTGAATGCACACTACCATGTTCCATGAATTGAATGACTTCTGTAGTGGGCGTTTTGTTGTATCTAGGTGTAAAAAATCAATTATTACCACACAACGTTAAAAGTAAATATACAGTTACCATTCATAAAAATGACTATAAGAACATGTAATTTTACCCGTCATTGTAAGAACGTTGTCTCATCGGACGACTATTCAATGTGCACCTCTTGATCTGTTTTGACGTTTCTAATTGGGAAGATAAGACGTATGTGCGAACTGCAGTGCAGTAAAGGAGAGTGGCCGGGAGAGGTGTCATTTATTCGACTCGAGCAAGCAGCCCGACAGTATGCTGTCTGGCTGCTGCAATGACATGAAAGATATAGGGTGCTAAACATATTCGTTACAACGACCCTGACTGAAGCTCAGGGAACTACGGCTGCCATGACAGTTGCAGGCAAGAGAAGTTGACACTTCGATACTGGGCAAGTCGCATGTCACTTTAGCTTAGTCGTATTATTAGTTCAACTATAGATGCAGTTTTTTTTTAAGTCATTTAAAAGTAGCAAGTTCAGACGTTGTTTGAAAACACTGTTACAATTGAAGGGCTCGGTGGAATATAGTCATAAGCCACCATCTTGTTGTTTTTGAGATGTTCATGCCATCGTATTCTTTAAATTTCCCTCTTTAATATCACACTAAGAAGTTTCTTGTATTTATAAAAGATGGCAGCATATGTTAGGTGGAAGTTCTTTACTTTGCCATATAGTGACAATTTCAGAACTAACAGAGTCATAAGCCACACCAAAATGGCGTCGAAATCAAGAGTGAATGAGGATTTATCTCCTGTTCAGAGGACTTTTGAGAATAATGAAGCTGAAAGTGAAGAGTCAGATCCATTTGATACAGATGGTGATGATTCTTGGCACCCATCAAGCAACAGTTCCAGCTCTAATGACAACTTGATAAGAGTATAGACACATTTTATCATGGATAACCTCTAGTTTGTGGCTTGTGACTGTATTTTACTCATTTTACTTACTTTACAAATAACTCGTATCTTATGAAAATGCATGAACAACAGTGTTAGATTTTATAACCATAGAACAATAATTTAGTAGAACTACCAATATTAACAATAATATTTACATATAATATCATGTGAAAGCAATTAGCAGTTACATTTCTGTTGATGTGGCTTATAACTATGTTCATCTGAAATTGTCTGAATTTGATACTCCTAATTTTATAGCTTGAAGTTAGTAGAATGCCTGAGGAATCACCAATAGTATATGCCCCAGATGAATGGGTGGATGTTGTAAAGTCAGCAAGTCCAAAAAACGTCATTGTGACAAAAATGAAAAGAGATGACTTCAAAACTTTAGATGATCTCAAGTCATTGCTATCAATACCCACTAAATTCACAACTAGAGATTCAGTTCACTTCAGTGAAGCTACACAATTTCATTTGAATTTCAAAGACCCTTTTGAGCTAGGTAGGGGCTGCCTGGCCGAGGCGGTAAAGGCATGCTCGGTTCGCCCGGAAGGACGTGGATTCGAATCCCCGTCAGGAAGTCGTAAAATTTAAGAAATGAGATTTCCACTTCCAGAGGTGCATATGGCCCTGATGTTCACTCAGCCTACACCAGAAATGAGTACCAAGTTAATTCCTGGGGGCAAAGGCGGCCGGGCATAGAGCTAACCACTCTACCCAATCACGTGCCGAGGATAACAACGGTGGAATTCTTTACCTTCCACTCCTCCAAGGACCTTCATGGCCTGTACAGAGGTGACTTTGCTTTGCTTTTCAGCTAGGTGTTAAGCACTGTTATACTACATTAGGGCCAGTTCAGTATGCAAACATTCGCACCAAGAAGAAAAGAAGATTTGTGGAACATGATCCATTTCAGCTCAGAGTAAAAAACAGAAATCAACTCCCTGTCAACCAGAAGAAATTTACTGATGTCATATCTCTCATGTCATTCATTCCTGTAGCCAATCAACTTATCTTCATGTCCCTTACAGGATATAATGTTGAAAATAATGATGTGGAAGAATTCCCTTGAGATACACATTGTTTTTCTTTAAAGTATTTGTATTCATTCCCAAATATTGTGTTTTCTTAAATTGAGTGTGTTCATTCTCAAATATTGTGTCTTTATAATTAAGTGTAGTCTTATTAATTCTCTAATATTGTGCTATTCTTGATAAATAAACATTTATTCGCCCTCAAGTACTTAAATTTATTTCCGGGAAATAAAGTCATAAGCCCATGTTAGTTACCTCGTTCATCAAAAATGCTCTTAAATCATATTCTAGGGCAAAGTGTTGTTTCACTGTCTCCCATATGTTTTATAACATATACAAGTGTTCATTTATACAAGGAAAGTTGTTACAAATTTGGTGGATGATTTACAGATTTGCGCTGAACTTTTAAGTTGTCATTTACTCAGAACTAAGTTATTGTGGCTTATGACTACATTCCACCGAGCCCTTCGATTAATAATCATAGGACTTTTAATGAAATAAGCGCAGCAAATCTGGCGGCCGTTTGGTCGGAAAGAAGATGAACAGTATTAATTCGTAATACAGTAATACGCGTTTTCCATTATCAAGATGCCCATGTCATGCGCAGCATTTACTTCACCAATCGCCATCAGAAAGGGGTTAACGTTACATTTCACAAGTAGGCCCTATGTATGAACAACTATTTGCGAGTTGTTTTAGTATAAGCCTAAACCCAATTTCATATTGTACCACGGAGGCATAGGCCCTGGCACATATAAATTACAAATTTTATTTTCTAGCATACAATTCAGTTTCAATACGTGAACAGCTGTGTGATAGAATGTTCTCGTACCTACTGCACTCCACGAGCCAAAATGCAAGTCAAGCAAGGTCAAGTGACGTCACCACCGCTTGCAGCTTACTTCCTCTACCGAAGTTCCTCGGCTATTTTCATGAACTTTTTAATGCCTGGACCGATTAACACAAGACCAATGTTGAATTGTAGCCAATGTTCTGGAAACAAAACCCTGCAAATTTGAAATCAATCCATCCAGTGGTTTCCGAAATATGACAATTTAAAGTTTGGGAGAAATACTCGCCCCCTCATCACCTGATTCCAAGCGCTGCCAACCAGACATGTATATATAGGCCACTGGGCCAAGGCCATAGCCAGTGCAGTCCCGTGTACAGACTAGTGTGTGCAGAAAGTATGCTCCAATGTAATAGAGAAGAAAAATGTTCCACCGATCAATACATTTATTGTGAATGAATTATTGCACTAGTACCGGTTTCGGCCTATCTTGGCCATCATCAGCTAGCACACAAATTTACAGTCATTAGACAAAATTAGAAAGATGTTACGTTAGAGCATCCGGATGTCTAATGAAAAATGGAAGTAAAATATATTGCAGTATGTTGCGTTAAAATATCTCTGATTAAAAGTGGTGATGGTTATAATAAACTAAAACCTATTGATTGAGCATGGACATGAGTACATAAACACGTTAAAATATATATGCCACATCATAAGACACTAAAAATATAGCACATTAAATACATTAAAACATGGTATATTTTTAAAACGTCTATTAAAATTTGAGTTCATGTTGCGTTGCATTCATTCTTCAATCCTCTTGTAGTTCTTGTGTTGATTAAGCTGTATTAGGTGAATATGAGAATGTTCTATGGCTGATATACTTTGTATTGGTATGTTATAAGAACTCTTGTAATTAAAATTTGAAAATTGAGTACTGTGCAATTCAACTGTTGACGTAGTCAGATAAGATTTATATATACAGCAAGATAGGGTTTAATTTTAGAGCAGTTGGTGGTGACACCTCTCTCGTCTATGCACGTTATATGGTTGTTATCTGTAAAGAAAAGCTAATATGAGTATAGCGTATGTATGAAGTATGCCTTACTTTTGAGTTGCGACCTTTACCAGCATATCTGTCTTACGTTTTTGAAATATTACCTGTGCATACACATATGTAAATATTACTCCGGTCTCTTAATTCTAAGTATCGGGTCGCAAGTCACACAAAGATTCCAAACTGGAATTGTATTCTCGAGCATAAGTTCTAACATATGGCATATAATCATTTCTCAGGGTAAAACTCACTTCGTTGTTCCTAAATGCATTAAATAAATCGCGGATTCCGTTGAAGAGTCGCCATCCGTTGAAATATTTATAATATATCCTTATATTAAAAGAAGTTATCAGATCCTCACCTAATATTAAGCGTAAGCTAGCTCAATAATTCCGTATGCTATCCTACTACTACCTACTTAAGGATTATAAATGCAAAATCAAATCTATATACAATTTATTAGCATGCTAATGTATAATTACAATGAATCATATATATTCATTGGCAATAAGGAAAGGAAAATCGTAATATTTTAAGTATCATCCCCAAAGTGCTTGGATTCCGGAATAAACATATTTGAAAAACGTTCAAATCTTCAATACATTTGCTTACATAATTGATAATAACCAAATTATACCATATCTTCCATGATTAAATTCGTATGAGGGGACAAATAGGGATCAGACCTTTATTAAATCAAGGAGGAGTGGAATATCTTTCATTTAATGTTGTTTGGAATTTTCTTTGGGGCATAAGTTAAGTTTTATTTTGGTTTTCGGTCTATTTGACCAACAATTTAAATATACGTTTGGCTTCTTGTTAGTGACTTTCCACGTTACGAGATAAGCATTAGCATTTTTAATTATGGGTTCAAAACACCCATATAGTTACCAAAAATTCCTATCATAACCCAAATGAATAGATTAATTCAGTACATCACCATCTGTACAACATAAACTAAATAAATCTAGTACGGAGTGCCATAGATTTGACGGTACGTCATTCTAATCTGCGAAAATCGTGCCATACAGTGCAAGTCATGTGCTAAAATATTTACATACTCCCAAATATTTCTTCGCTGTGCCATAGTTTCGATAAAGCAGACCGTACTTCGTGTAAGCGCTAACATGCTGACCTTCAAATACGTAAATGTGCGAGATTTCATTCTACTCCTAAAGATATATACATCGTAATACGTAACAAACACGTAACCTCACCATATCCTCTTCCGAAAGTTACAACGAAACAAAAACAGCATGGATCGAAATATGCATTCAACTCAACATGGCCTATATTCATTACTTGCAGTGCTAACCAAAATCTAAATATAATATGTAACACAGGAATCCGCACTTCATTTATCTATCCCATTCTTCAATAACGAACAGAAGCATGTTTCCTCATTTTACATATAACATGCCACATTAACATTTCATTTCCTCTGTAAATATATATATCTTCATATTTAAAATATATCATCACTCAATTCCACTAAAATAACCCCTGTGTTACGGACGCAGTATTCAATAACCTGACTATACTTTATACACTGCAACTTCGTAATATCAAACACTTCTTTACCATATTATTATCATACTGGCCATGGTTGGTATACATATTAACCAGAATTTCTAGGTTACGTCTTATATCTCGCTTATATTTATACATCCACAACTGGTTAAACGCTTCACGGTCTATACGTATTAATTGGCACAAAACATGCATAAATACTCAGTCAGATCTAGTTTCCAATAACCTTAACATTATCACATTAGCACTGCAGTTATATAGCACAAAATAGCACTTTTCATCGGCTAATGAATCGCATTTGTATTCATATATCTTCTCATTGGCACTTGATCTCTTATATCTAGCACTCCTGTACACCTATAAATATTTTTCATTAATTGATTTGAAATTCATTACGATGCAACTCGTAATACTTATCTCGTAACTGGATTTCTGCTGGCTCTCAGCTGGACTACGGCATCATGGAACAGGCAATCGCTGCGATCCGAAGACTACGTCATCTGCGGCTTCATCTTGGGTCTTGGCTTGAGCTAATCAGTCTTGAGCAAAACATTTCCTCTGTTTAAGCTGAGTCCATGTCACCAGTCATCATGCAATCATAAAAAAAACAAATACATGGTAGAGTATATATAGTATGCTGGTGAAAAATAGGCAATTCAATTCCCAATACTTGTTGTTGGAAACTCGTGTTAGACGAAAATATTCTTTTCTTTAAATTTATAATGTTCTCTAATTTGGCCTATTCCTTGTTCTTTCTTTTGCTTAAACAGCTATTGCCTCCCTCCTGGAAACAATAAATTTTGCCGTTATGGTACTACTTTCGGCAACGTGTAATTCAGCTGAAGCTTTCTTTCCCCGATTCTGACTTCAGATCTCACAGTGACGAATATTTCTTTCAAATATACTCCTTTTCCGTATTGTATTCTTGCAGATAGAGTCTTCTATTCCGTTAATATATCAATATTTCCGTATGTGACGTTGAGTTGATCTTTTAATAATCTTATTGTAAGCCGTGCAGCTTCCCTTAAACTTGTATCTTTCATCAGTCACAAAGTAGTCAAGAATCGTTCTCTTTCAAATTTTTTCCGTCCGTCATTATTTAACTCTTGAAATTCTTTTCCCTTGCGGCCGGGCGATATCGATTTATTCGATCACTACTCTGTGTACTTGCACCTGAAGTTATTGTCCGCCATCTTTGTCCACTGTATTCCTTCCATTGACGGCCGCTAATGTAACGTAATGGTACATTTCACCTCCACGTTAACTTTAAATATGTTGGATACAACATATTTAATCCGCTCTTCCATATACTTGTATAATGGACCTTTACGTTACATTATCCTCATTCTCTGTATCACATTTCATGTTTGATTATTTCTAAATTTCTTCCGTATAGTCACTCCTGATCGTTTTTATTCCCATTATTTGTCTGACATTCAATATATGGATCATTTTCTTTCTCAGTGATTTCTAAGGTATTATTTGGCCTTAATCCTTCATTTTCTCTGTAATAGTATTTGAGGTTTGCTGCGTTATATACCCCTTTATATGTCCCTGACATATTTTCGATCTGGTATGCGTTGTTTCCAAACACTTTCTTAATGATATATGGTCCATCATATAAATGTGCAAATTTCGCAAATACCTTCCCTATGACGTTGGAATTGGGCGTTTTCTTAACTAATACAAGATCATTTACTCTTAATTGACGGTGAAACTTTTTGTTTCGTAACCTCCTGAGCCTCTTCCGTGATTGATCCTCCAATTTTGCGCGTACCATACTATTTAATTCCTGACCACTCAGTCTATCTTCCACTAGCCTTTCTATTACTTCATCCCATGGCCTATGTGGGATTTCATCTCTATGTAATACACTTGGGATCTGTCCAGTTGATTCATGTACGGTATTATTTATACTGTGCTCAATTATTGGTATTACATCAATCCATCTCCAATGTTTATTTCCGCAGTAAATCTGACAAAACTTCGAAATCTCTTTCATACATCGCTCTACTGGATTTGACGATGGGTGCCTAATTGAACACATCACATGTTTTATATTCAATCTTTCCATAGCTTCACGGAACTGTTCTGACGTAAACTGAGTACCATGATCGCTCACTACTCTCTCAGGTTTTCCCATTCTTGGTATGACACCATTAATGAACGCGTGGAGGACTTGTTTCGAATTAGCTCTCTGTATTGGTCGTAAAACTATATATTTAGAGAATATATCCATCGTCACTACGATGAACTTTCTTCCTTTACTAGCCACTGGAAGTGGTCCAAAAATGTCGATTGCGAATATCTCTTTTGCTCCTTCTGGTATTATTGCTATCGGTTGGTGTGTAAGTAATCTTGCATTATGTTTAGTTCTCTGGCAGATGTCACATGTCCTAATCAATTTCCTAATCATTGCCCTCATTCCTTTCCAGGTAAATCTTTCCAAGACAGTATTTAGCACTTTGTCCACACCCCCGTGTCCAGTGGTCCGGTGGGTCAACCATATTAACTCTTTTTGTAATTGGGTTGATATCACAATTCGTGCTTTCCTCTGACCTTCAAGAAGATACTTATTTAATCTTCCATTTATAATCCGGTATGTCTGTGTTATGTTTGTTTCCGTAGTCTGCCCTTCCAATTTATCCAGTATTTTAGCTAGATTCTCATCTGCCCTTTGTAATACCTCAATATTTCGCAGCCTTTCAATGATTTGCTCGTCATGGTCATCCAACTCTATTTGATGTACTAACTCTTCCGTTGGTTCTGGATTTCTACTCAAAGCATCGGCCAATATATTATCCTTTCCTCTACAATGTTCTATTTTCAACTGAAACTGCTGTGTGAATAATATCCAGCGCGTTACTCGTTCGCTTGCCATTGCGGCCTTCAAACCAAAGACTAACGCCTTATGATCAGTGCGTATGGTGACGGGATATCCACTTACTATTTTCGCCCATTGCTGCAATGCGAATACTATTGCCAAAAGTTCTTGCTCGGTTGTCGTGTAATTTTGTTCATGCTTTCTTAATTTACGGCTTGCAAATGCCAAATATATTCGCTTCTTTCCGTCTTCTGGTTCTTCTTGATACAAGCATGCACCGATTCCAATCCTAGATGCATCGGATTGTATTATGAATTCTTTCTCGTAATCAGGATAACCCAATCTGATACAATTCGCCATTAATTCCTTCATTTGTACGAACGCCTTTTCTGCTTCATTTCCCCATTTCCACCTATTATTTATTTTTAATAACTCCTGTAACGGTGCTGCTACCTCGGTATACCTATCACAGTGATCTGCAAAGAATTGCGTCATTCCAAGGAATTGTCTAATCTGCTTTATTCTTGTTGGCCTCGGGAAATCACATATTGCTTTAATTTTAGCTGGGTTAGGTCGTATTCCTTCACCGTCGATAACATGTCCAACAAAAGGGATCTCTGGCTGGCAGAACTTTGACTTTGCAACATTGACTTTAAATCCAGTGTTCTTCAAGTTATCCAGTCATTTTTCAAGTCTCTCACAGTGCTCTTCGTAAGTTCTTGTTGCCAGGATTAAATCGTCAACATAAGAAGTCACATAACTCTTTACTTCTGCTGTCAAATTTCTATCCAGAGCCCTGATGAGAACAGCACAACTATTTTTCAACCCAAATGGGAGTCTACAGTAAGCATATGTTTGATTGTCGAACATGAAACCAGTCAATAGTCGTGACTTCTCCTCCAACACAATATGATGGAATGATGACGTGAAATCAAGGCTAGAAAAGTACCTCATGTTCTTGAATTTCTTAATGATGTCCTTAATTTTCGGTACCTTATCATATTCTGGAATTAGCTTCCCGTTTATAGACCTCGCGTCTAGGCAAATTCTGAGGCTACCGTTGCTTTTCTTTACGATTACTAATGGGTTCAAATATGGTGTAGCTGTTTTAACTATTATCTCATCATCCAACATCTCCTGGATTATTTCTTTCACTTGCTGGAAATATTTTTCAGGTATATCATACAGCTTTGCTTTATACGGTGTCCAATCGTTAACCATCAGCTTGTATTTGAAATTGGGGATTTTTCCTGGTTTGTTCTTAAATATTTCTGAATATTTCTTCAAAATTTCGTACAACCTGGTTTTCTCCTCTGGCGAAATCTTAGCTTCCGAAAGGCTTTTCCATATTTCTTGATCCTTTTCTTCTTCCTCTAAACTCAATATTCTTTCAATAGTGTGGGCTATCTCTGATTCTGCTGCCTGATTTGAGCTTTGGTTTATGACATTGCTCTCCTGGTCATGGCCATTTGTCTCTCGACCTACAATTCTCATGTGTTCTGACAGATCCTTCCTAATGCTTATTCTGAGTCTTTCTGTGGTTTCCTTCCCATGTTCTTCGCTAATTGGAAACCTAATTTCCTGTCTCTCCATATCAATGACCATTTTCGTAGCAACCATGAAATCCACGCCTAAAATAATATTGTACTTTATTCTGTTCATAATTATAAATGGGTGCTCAAATCTTCGGTTCCCTATTCCGATATTCAAATACGTTTGCATTTTGCATTCCACAGTTTTGTCTGGTATAATTCCCTTGATTTTTATTCCTGACACAGGTATCGTTGGTAATTTCATTTTCCTCTCCAACTCTAAGAATAACATATTCGAGATCACACTAATACTTGCCCCAGAATCTATCAGACAATGGGTCCTCATTTCGTTTACTCTTACTATAATTATTGGTAAATTTACTCCTTGTGGTCCTACATTCGATGATTCATCATATAGTAAATCTTCCGGTTGTATTTCCCATGATTCGATCTGCGCAATTAACCAACTAATAATTTTGCCATTCGATTTCCTTTCTTTATTGCACCTATCATTTATGCCTAATTTATAATCGACGTTTTTTTTTTTCTTCTCGGAAACGTCTACCCCTGCACTAAAGTTTTGTGCGTTCGGATTCAATCTTCGTTTCGCTGCCTCCATCTTCTTGTATTCCTGGAGTTCTAAGCTCTCCGCACCTTCTATATCACCTACCACTTCTTTATCCTTAATAGCTTGTTCCCATTTATCCTTATTGTTTGAACTTTCCCTTAATTCTTGGATATATTTTCTCTTGGCAAATTCTCTACCTCTGAAACTTTGTTCTCTTCTTCCTTCGTAGGGTTGTCTTCTTCGGAAATTATTCCGAGCTCCGTTTCCTGCGTATCTATTATTTGTCCTATAATATGGTACATATCTATCGCTCGTTTGATATGTCCGTCGATTTACATATCCTTTCTGGCATTGGCATCCCTTCGCTTCTTTCTTTCCATCCATTTCCCGGTTTCTAACACCATTCTTAAGTTCTCTCCATCTATTATTCTCCACATTATCCGGCGTTATCACATTTATCGATGCCTCATTCTCTGCATTCCTCATTAACCTGGTTGTGGGATGTGCAGTTGCCATGTCTAGCTGCCTTAGCCGGTCTTCCATTTCTATGGCAGTCTGAACATTTGCTACTGCCAAGTGCCTTTGCACCTCGGGCGGAAATTGCCTCTGGATTGTTTTTATCGCCTCCAATTCGCTTGGTGCGGCGTCCAGATCTTGAAATCGTTGAAATTGGAATGCGAAATAGTCTGAGTATCTTGTTTGCCCATTAAATGCGAATTTTCGGGAGTATAGCTCCATCCTAAGCTGTAATTGTGCCTCTGAGCTCCAGTACCTTCGCAAGAATGCTGTTTTAAATTCCTCATAATCATGAAAGCTGTACCTAAATGCTTGGTACCATATGCCAGGGTTAGAATCCAAGTGCTTTTCAACTATTTTTAGCTTTCTTTCATTCGGAATCTGATTAGCCCTAAAATAATCCTCCATTTCCCGAAGAAATTGCTTAGGTGATAAACTTGCGGTATTATCAAAATGTTTTGGTCTATCATCAACTGTCTTAATAATATTTATTACGGCTGGACCTCCACTGCTACAATTCCCGTTTCCAATTATTCCACCGTTAATAACTTGGTTGGAATCCGTCGTCATCGTCGGTGTTGTTTCTCTCTCGTTCATTCGAATATCCATATTCCCTAACATACTGGATCCTGTATTTTGGTCATGTACCCTTAATTCCTGTATCTCTTTTCGGATAGTCCGCAACTCCCTTTCCGTATTGTTAACTCTACTGTCAACCTCATTCTTATTCCGCTCTACTTCCTCTCGGATTATATCTATTTTATTCGCTACTTGCTCTCTCGCCAAGATAAAATTTACTTCTATTGACTTATTTGTATTTCCTATTACCTCATCTAACTTTTTCATCCTCTCTTGATACTGTTCCCATCTCTCTGTGGAATCTAATTTCAAGTTTTCCAAATTCTCCGTCAAACTCCTCATCTCCTTCTCCTTTAGAGTTCGTATAGCCTCTCTACTTTCCTTCAATTCCTTGCTGACCTCATTTATTTTTTTATTAACCTCTTCACTCCTATTTTCCATAATTTCCATCATTTGATTACGCAGCTCATCGATATCTGTCTTAATTTGCGTGACTTCGCTTCCAAATTTCTCAATTTCCGTTCTTATGACCTCTTTCATTTCTTCCCTCATTTCTTGCTGCCTCTCATTTTGCCTGTTAATCTCTTCTTGCTGCTTTTCATCCTGTCTGATAATCATTTCTTGAAATCTCTCGTTAATCATCTCTTGGAACTTTTCATTTTGCTCTCTTGTTTTCTCGTTGTCCTCATTAATCATTTGCTGGAATCTTTCTTCCTGCCTACTAATTATTTCTTGGAATTCTTCATTTCGCTTTCTTGCTTCCTCCTGTCTTTCTCTTCTTTCTTCTTCATTTCGCTTTCTTGCTTCCTCCTGTCTTTCTCTTCTTTCTTCTTCATTTCGCTTTCTTGCTTCCTCCTGTCTTTCTCTTCTTTCTTCTTCATTTCGCTTTCTTGCTTCCTCATTGTGCCCATTAATCATCTCTTGAAATTTCTCATTCTGCCTTCTTGTCTCTTCCTGTCTTTCTCTTCTTTCTTCCTCATTCCGTTTTCTTGCTTCTTCTTCTCTTCCTTCCATTTTGTTAATCATTTCTTGGAATTTTTCATTTTGCCTGCTAATTATTTCTTGGAACTTTTCCAAAATTCCCTTTTGATTATCCCTAACTTCCTGTATCGCTTCGTCTCTCTTCCTGACTTCCTCCTCAGTTACCTTTTGGTATCCCTCAAGTTGGGATTTCAACTGGGCTAAATTCGACATCTCAATATTGTTTATAATTCTCTAATGTACCTGTTAAATTCTCTATAAGCCTAACTTTCTCTATGTATTCCTTAACTCAACTAATTCAATCTCTAAATATTACTATAATACAGTCTGACAGACTTAATTATACACTTATTCTACTACTTCTAGTACTTCAATAAATTCTTTCTTAATTAGGAATGTTCACCCAAGACTACTTTAGCTCAACCCAAACCAGCCTGTCCAAGTCACACAAGAATCCAAACATTTAAAATAATAATCATTTTCAATTATGTTTATCCCTTGTTTACTTAGCCTACATATACAATAAATAAAATTAACATTGCATTAATACATTTCCATTATCCTAAGTACCTAACGAAATTTTCTCGGAACAATCTAAATAAATGCATATTCAATCCTTTTCCTACATTATTCCTAGTATAAGAAATCATCCTTCATCGCATGCCATATTTGCATCCGCAATCCATCATGCTTCATCTCATTCTTCCATACAGCCTCATAGTTACATTCTAATTCAATGTGCAGCTTTCTTCTTGATCAGGGTATACCATATTATGTTTGCCATCCTCTTTTTCTATTATTTCTCTTCACCGCTATAATCTGACCTCATATATCTTCATGTCATCCATAATCAGTCTTCTCAATATTCCTTTATCGCGATATATTTTCCTCCTCAGTTACCTTTTTCAACGGCTCACTTCACGAATAAAAGCTCAGAATATTACAGAACAGCCAGGGTATCTTTTTCAACTTGCTTGAGGCTACGGCATCATATACCCATGTCCAATCCAATCATCCATATCTCATTTTCAATATCTGCTCCATAGTCAAATTATAAAATTTCTGTACACCCAGAATTCAATTAATCATCCGACCTCTTCAAACTTGCCTCACGGTCGGGACAAAATTTAATAACATTTGGCGACTACGGTACCTTACTCTTCAACTTGCACCACGTATGGGCGGCAATTTTATATAGTATACGACGATCACGGTACCTTTCTCTTCAACTTGCACCACTGTTGGGCGTCAATTTTTATATATGCCTTACTTTTGAGTTGCGACCTTTACCAGCATATCTGTCTTACGTTTTTGAAATATTACCTGTGCATACACATATGTAAATATTACTCCGGTCTCTTAATTCTAAGTATCGGGTCGCAAGTCACACAAAGATTCCAAACTGGAATTGTATTCTCGAGCATAAGTTCTAACATATGGCATATAATCATTTCTCAGGGTAAAACTCACTTCGTTGTTCCTAAATGCATTAAATAAATCGCGGATTCCGTTGAAGAGTCGCCATCCGTTGAAATATTTATAATATATCCTTATATTAAAAGAAGTTATCAGATCCTCACCTAATATTAAGCGTAAGCTAGCTCAATAATTCCGTATGCTATCCTACTACTACCTACTTAAGGATTATAAATGCAAAATCAAATCTATATACAATTTATTAGCATGCTAATGTATAATTACAATGAATCATATATATTCATTGGCAATAAGGAAAGGAAAATCGTAATATTTTAAGTATCATCCCCAAAGTGCTTGGATTCCGGAATAAACATATTTGAAAAACGTTCAAATCTTCAATACATTTGCTTACATAATTGATAATAACCAAATTATACCATATCTTCCATGATTAAATTCGTATGAGGGGACAAATAGGGATCAGACCTTTATTAAATCAAGGAGGAGTGGAATATCTTTCATTTAATGTTGTTTGGAATTTTCTTTGGGGCATAAGTTAAGTTTTATTTTGGTTTTCGGTCTATTTGACCAACAATTTAAATATACGTTTGGCTTCTTGTTAGTGACTTTCCACGTTACGAGATAAGCATTAGCATTTTTAATTATGGGTTCAAAACACCCATATAGTTACCAAAAATTCCTATCATAACCCAAATGAATAGATTAATTCAGTACATCACCATCTGTACAACATAAACTAAATAAATCTAGTACGGAGTGCCATAGATTTGACGGTACGTCATTCTAATCTGCGAAAATCGTGCCATACAGTGCAAGTCATGTGCTAAAATATTTACATACTCCCAAATATTTCTTCGCTGTGCCATAGTTTCGATAAAGCAGACCGTACTTCGTGTAAGCGCTAACATGCTGACCTTCAAATACGTAAATGTGCGAGATTTCATTCTACTCCTAAAGATATATACATCGTAATACGTAACAAACACGTAACCTCACCATATCCTCTTCCGAAAGTTACAACGAAACAAAAACAGCATGGATCGAAATATGCATTCAACTCAACATGGCCTATATTCATTACTTGCAGTGCTAACCAAAATCTAAATATAATATGTAACACAGGAATCCGCACTTCATTTATCTATCCCATTCTTCAATAACGAACAGAAGCATGTTTCCTCATTTTACATATAACATGCCACATTAACATTTCATTTCCTCTGTAAATATATATATCTTCATATTTAAAATATATCATCACTCAATTCCACTAAAATAACCCCTGTGTTACGGACGCAGTATTCAATAACCTGACTATACTTTATACACTGCAACTTCGTAATATCAAACACTTCTTTACCATATTATTATCATACTGGCCATGGTTGGTATACATATTAACCAGAATTTCTAGGTTACGTCTTATATCTCGCTTATATTTATACATCCACAACTGGTTAAACGCTTCACGGTCTATACGTATTAATTGGCACAAAACATGCATAAATACTCAGTCAGATCTAGTTTCCAATAACCTTAACATTATCACATTAGCACTGCAGTTATATAGCACAAAATAGCACTTTTCATCGGCTAATGAATCGCATTTGTATTCATATATCTTCTCATTGGCACTTGATCTCTTATATCTAGCACTCCTGTACACCTATAAATATTTTTCATTAATTGATTTGAAATTCATTACGATGCAACTCGTAATACTTATCTCGTAACTGGATTTCTGCTGGCTCTCAGCTGGACTACGGCATCATGGAACAGGCAATCGCTGCGATCCGAAGACTACGTCATCTGCGGCTTCATCTTGGGTCTTGGCTTGAGCTAATCAGTCTTGAGCAAAACATTTCCTCTGTTTAAGCTGAGTCCATGTCACCAGTCATCATGCAATCATAAAAAAAACAAATACATGGTAGAATATATATAGTATGCTGGTGAAAAATAGGCAATTCAATTCCCAATACTTGTTGTTGGAAACTCGTGTTAGACGAAAATATTCTTTTCTTTAAATTTATAATGTTCTCTAATTTGGCCTATTCCTTGTTCTTTCTTTTGCTTAAACAGCTATTGCCTCCCTCCTGGAAACAATAAATTTTGCCGTTATGGTACTACTTTCGGCAACGTGTAATTCAGCTGAAGCTTTCTTTCCCCGATTCTGACTTCAGATCTCACAGTGACGAATATTTCTTTCAAATATACTCCTTTTCCGTATTGTATTCTTGCAGATAGAGTCTTCTATTCCGTTAATATATCAATATTTCTGTATGTGACGTTGAGTTGATCTTTTAATAATCTTATTGTAAGCCGTGCAGCTTCCCTTAAACTTGTATCTTTCATCAGTCACAAAGTAGTCAAGAATCGTTCTCTTTCAAATTTTTTCCGTCCGTCATTATTTAACTCTTGAAATTCTTTTCCCTTGCGGCCGGGCGATATCGATTTATTCGATCACTACTCTGTGTACTTGCACCTGAAGTTATTGTCCGCCATCTTTGTCCACTGTATTCCTTCCATTGACGGCCGCTAATGTAACGTAATGGTACAGAAGGAATGCCTGGATGTATGTGTGAAATGAAAAGAGTACTTACTGTTGTTGCTGTGGAGGTTGTGTACCGATATGTTTGGAGACTTGTTGTGTTCTGCTACGAGTAGTCTGGGGCTCATGTTAGCTGTGAATCAATACACTAACCCCAATCATAACATTAACGACATTACAGAGAAAACCAGTATTATCTTTGACAAAGTTATTCCTGCAATAAAAAAATGACTATCTCAAATTAGTAAACACAAGTCATAACAAACCGACGAATCACAAACCTAACCCCACCCCTACCTTCACAATAGCCACTCCTCCATCCCCTCCACCAACATACCTCCACACAGCTAACGTGAGCCCCAGACGTACTCGTAGCAGAACACAACAAGTCTCCAAACATATCGGTACACAACCTCCACAGCAACAACAGTAAGTACTCTTTTCATTTCACACATACATCCAGGCATTCCTTCATACATACGCTATACTCATATTAGCTTTTCTTTACAGATAACAACCATATAACGTGCATAGACGAGAGAGGTGTCACCACCAACTGCTCTAAAATTAAACCCTATCTTGCTGTATATATAAATCTTACCTGACTACATCAACAGTTGAATTGCACAGTACTCAATTTTCAAATTTTAATGACAAGAGCTCTTATAACATACCAATACAAAGTATATCAGCCATAGAACATTCTCGATATTCACCTAATACAACTTAATCAATACAAGAACTACAAGAGGATTGAAGAATGAATGCAACGCAACATGAACTCAAATTTTAATAGACGTTTTTAAAATATACCATGTTTTAATGTGTTTAATGTGCTATATTTTTAGTGTCTGATGATGTGGCATATATATTTTAATGTGTTTATGTACTCATGTCCATGCTCAATCAATAGGTTTTAGTTTATTATAACCATCACCACTTTTAATCAAAGATATTTTAACGCAACATACTGCAATATATTTTACTTCCATTTTTCATTAGACATCCGGATGCTCTAACGTAACATCTTTCTAATTTTGTCTAATGACTGTAAATTTGTGTGCTAGCTGATGATGGCCAAGATAGGCCGAAACCGGTACTAGTGCAATAATTCATTCACAATAAATGTATTGATCGGTGGAACATTTTTCTTGTCTATTACATTGAATCCAATCAATACGGAATATGAAACTTATAAATAATAATGAAAGTATGCTCCGTCGAGATTCGCGAGGACATAATCATGGCCGTAATCGAACGCTGTTGAAATAGTGAAAGAACGCCGTACCGTACGTGAAGCTTCCACCGCGCCGCGACGACGGTAAGATTCTAGACGTTTCTCAAGGTGAATTATCGTAATATAATACTTGTGAATTTATTAACAGTGTAAAGCTATAATTTGGAGTGAGAATTGGAGTGTCCAATATTTTACGGACTAGTACACGACATCGTGAACATTACTAATTTCGTATAATTGTGAACTATGACAATAACCTAAATCATTGTGTGTGGCAAACTGAAATCCTAATTTACGACAACTTCAATCATTCTAAGACATATTTCTTTTACGATGATATATCAGTGAACTGTGTGTAACTTTATTTACTCGACATTCGTCCCATAACAGGGCAAGACTTAACTATTTTCCTAGTGCACTTTCTCGACCTTTCGATCACCACTGTGAGAAACCCAGTGAACATTAAGGACTTTTTACAATAATATTAAGTAGAACAGACTAGTGTGGTGTAAATACAACAATAAAATCGCCTTAATCTGTTAATAATATTTGTTTAGAGACTGTGATAGAGACTGTTACAAATCACATTTTCAAGTGCTTATAGACTGTGCTCACTACTTTACAATCGTATTTCAGACATAATTAGTGACGATTATGAACTGTGTTAATTCTCAAACCCATGAACTGTGTATATAAGAACTGTGTTTTCTGCAGCATGGACTGTGAATGCTAATTTAACATCGTAAAATCAGTGTAAGAATAGAACTGTGCATTACGACAATGTGTAGTATTAATATCCATGATATTTGTGAATTCAATAGTGCCAATTGAACATTCCGTGTTCCGTTATTTACACCAAGAACAACGGAAATCTTGGCAAAAGTGCTACGGGATCCTGCTACATCAAACGTCGCTTCCAACGAGGGATTTACATGGTTTCTTCAGTTATGGTACCCATCGAGGGACGTCGGCGAGGGAGACTGACGTGATATCCTCACTGAACATCGCCGGTGCTGAGTTTGAGTCTTCGCCTGCACTCCGCGGAATGTTCCAGACACCAAGTAACCAACTCCAACACTTGTAAACAGATCTTCTCGTATTCTGAGTGAGTAATCACAACTGACTGACTTTTTACAAAGCACTTAGTCCAGTACAGTGCTATTACAAGTGCTTCGTCTGGATATTAATTCATAATTTTATCGTCATTTAAAAGTTCACATTTTGCTATAAATTCATTTTCAAAGTTATTAATTAATTTGAATTCACATTACCTAGATGAACTTTAGGATTTTCAAGTGCTTTATTAATTCCATTTTTTTAAATTCAAACGAACTGAAAGACATTCAGCAAGAGATTAAATATTTTATTTTATTTTTCCATGACAACTGTGTGTTCATTTTTGTGGTTTAAAATTTAGAAAGACTGTAGGTCAGCACCATAAATAATGAACTGATCCCAGGTGCAAAGTGATATTTTGTGTTTACATTTGAATTAGAAAGATTGTAGGTTATTCATGTTCTATGGAAGAGTGATAATTATTCTTGATATTCTCAAGCAAACAGACATCAAGAAGATCATAACATAAATCTTTGATTTTACATTTTTGACAAATATTAACTACAAATTTGAGTTCTTCATTCAGATTGCAGGGTGATATATCTGTGGATATTATTTAAAAAATTTAAAAAAATTATTACCTTCTATTATTCGCCCTGCAATACTATCCGTCTCTGTACCTGCTCCAAAAAACACCGAACACTACCCGAGATCCTTTCCATGCTCAAACCCCACAATCATTTCCCGGTACGCCATTCTAATTATGACACATTATTTTTCTTAAGGTTTCCTTTGAACTCCCCTTGTGGGTTGTGGCGGTGGATTAACACACACGGTATCCCCTGCCTGTCGTAAAGGCGACTAAATAGGGCCCCAAAAAGCATGTGAGTTGGTGACCACGGGACCCTTGAGTTCTGGTGTTGCTTCCACTTACTTGTTATTTTCCGACCCCGGCGGCATTAGAGCCTAGGGAGTTTTTCAATTTCACACCCCTCGTGGCCCTTGTCTATCATTGGCCGATACGATCATTTTTCGAAATGTCAGATCCTTTCTATTTTTCTCACTGATTAGTGTTATATAGAGGATGGTTGACTAGTTGTAATTCCTCTCAAAATAATAATCACCACCACTCCCCCTTCCTGGGATTACAACTGAGAGAGAAGGATTTAATATTGCACCATTACAATACACCTTATGAATATACTTCCAGTTTGTTATTTAGATACCCAACTTACTCTGAACGTTTAACATTATTTCATTAAATATTATCGTTTACTGGGCAAGTTGGCCGTGCGGTTAGGAGCGCGCAGCTGTGTACTTGCATCCGGGAGATAGTGGGTTTGAACCCCACTGTCGGCAGCCCTGAAAATGTTTTCCGTGTTTTCCCATTTTCACACCAGTCAAATGCTGGAGCTGTACCTTAATTAAGGCCACAGCCGCTTCCTTCCCACTCCTAGGTCTTTCCTATGCCATCATCGTCATAAGACGGTGTCGGTGCGCTGTAAAGCAAATATGAAATATATATTATTGTTTAACAGAAATCCGGAGCCACTTTTCAACCAACACAGTTCTATTGCCACATAGGTAACCATAAATGAATTACTCACATTGGTTAAACACTGTCATCACATAACTTCTACCGTACTTTTAATACATGCATTTTAAAAAGATTTGTATCATAATCAAGGCCGATTTTATTGCATGAAACATAAAGAATATCGAATTTAATCTGTTCGTCTGTACAAGTACAGCCACTCTGCCATGACACCTGCCGTTTATTTTGCCTGTAAGTGTCATGGCTGCCAGCAGTTCAAGTAGATTCAAAGATGGTCGGGAGAAAGCAGTCTATATCTTTTATGTCGTTGGGATGCTGGCATGGCTCGATGCAGCCCGGCTGCCTCACGTCCGCTGCTTCGCTCCTCCCTACCTCTCCGCCACACCCCAATACTCCCGCGGCATTTTTAAATTTACGACTATTTATTTGTTCAATGTTGGCGTTCAAACTTGCGCTGGGCACATGCAGTTTTCACCTTAGCATTCTACTGCCTCCCACGAATATCCCTACCCAATTTCAACCGGATCTGAGTGTAACACATGTATGTGTTCCCTTGTTAGAGAGATACTGTTCCAGTTCAAAGGAAACAGAACGCATGAATCCAGAGGTACCAACCTTTGAAGTGGATTATCAGTAATCGCCCTCCGCCCCCGATAAAAATTTCGAGTCAAATCCAAAGCATGCTCCTCACTTCTTGATAATGACACCCCTTTTGCCCTTCTCTCTACCAATCTATTCGAAAGTATATCATATTACACAATAACATTTGCGTACAACCTGTTAGTTCTGTGATAAAACATTCCTTGTAGCTTGTTTCTCACGCAGCAGCTGCTTTTCAGTGTAGGTTTTCTTGAAGCATCCTTCCCACTGTGATGACATTTTCGTCTTCTGAACCATAAGCGACTCCCGCTTAATGTAGGCCTCACTTCTTTCTCAATCTTTCTGTCAACTGTCAGGTACACTTCACGCAGAAAATACAACATTATTGAAGGATTTATAGTGCAGAAGAGCAGCGCCGGAGCTCCTTCATTCACAATGAATTTTACAACGCGTATGGGTAGCAAACGGAAGTCACGATCGAATAACTATCATGGCCAGCTCAGAGGCATTGAAACGAGGATGATTTAGGAGAAATGTTCATTCTTTTCGAGCCTTTTTCCTTCTTTTCTTTTTTTCCGTAGAAAATTATTTTTTCCTGATGATGTCAGCTTTTCCGTAATAATTTCTCCTTTGACCGTAATTCCGTAATCGTGAGGTGAAATCCGTAATAATTACGGACAATCCGTAATAATTGGCACCTCTGCATGAATCCCAACTGTGCTGAGAGCAGATCATTTCCTACAAAATCTTTTATAATTCCAAAAGTTTTTTGATGCAGGAGGTTTTCCTCAAAAGCATCAACATACTTCTTAATATGTGGCAGCATTTCCACATCTCTTTCAATAACTGTTGAGTTTTCGACCCATCTGATAGAGCAGAAGTTCAGAGGAAAGAGATGTGATACTGTTATGCGTTTGTAATCTGCACGTCTACTTGGAAAGTCCTTGAAGAAGTAATATAGAGTGTGCAAAAATCTGTGAATGTTCCATTCAGAGTTGTTGTATGCTATTTTATATGCACCATGAATAGTATGCAAAGAGCAAGTACCAAAATCCAACAGCTCTGGATCTGAAGGTGAATCACCTATTTCTTTAGATCTTACAAAAACTTGAGGTTTACTTGCAGCATCTTTTTTGCATCCAAACCAGTGTCTTTCAAGTTTTGCAAAAATGTCATCAGAAGATTCTCAGCAGTAGCATGACCTAAAAATGCTGATGTAAGAAATTTTGTTTGAATTAAGTTTCCATCCCAAAATGTAACAGCCATATCCATTCGACCCTTCTGAGCAACAGAATTTAAACTTTCGTCAAAAGAAATACAGGTAGCCTCCGAGGCTCTGGTGGCCAAATCCAGGCCACTCCATGTGAGATTTGTGCTGGACAAAGCGGAGGCAGGACAAGCTTTTCTCCGGGTACTCCGGTTTTTCCTGTCATCTTTCATTCCAGCAAAACTCTCCACTATCATTTCATTTCATCTGTCATTCATTAATAATTGCCTCAGAGGAGTGCAACAGCTTCGGCAGCCGGCACAATTCCTATCCTCGACACTAGATGGGGGCTTAATTCATTCCATTCTTGACCCGGTAGGATGACTGGAAACAGGCTGTGGATTTTCATCAAAAGAAATACATAAGCAAAGACACTCTTTAACCAGGTTTGTCAATTCTTTTTGGAAGTATGGACCCAGTCCATATGTAACTAGGTATCCAAGTTTATCCTTGTGCAACTTCTTTGTAATTTCGCTGCCAGGAAATGTGATTTTAAGAAGATCGCTAACTGCCAATACTTCTAGCAGAAGAATGGGTCACAACTTGAGCAATAGCCCACAATATTTTGGCAGTAATAGCTTCATCCTTGATGATAAGATTGTTAAGAGTGCTTCTAGACACAATACAAGTATGCTTATCATAAACAACTGAAGTTAGGACTTCACAAAGTTCAGCTTTCATTGGAACACAGTTTGTAGTTGATGGAGCAGCATTCACAGGAACACAGTGTGTAGTTGCTTCCTTGGTGGGTATCATGTGAAACAGCTTTTTGCTGGAACTTGAAGAATTTACTCTTTCGATGTGCCTTTTGCCTTTGGCATGAGATCGAACTGAAGACACCCCCATGTTGCTAATATCAAAACTAGTCCTACACAAACAGGAATTCCCTTTATAGTTATCACTTTCCCCATTCTAAAGCCAATTCCAGTCTTAATTTATTATTCTGTCCAAACAGTCATCTTTGAAAGAAGTCTTTCCTCTTATTTTACTCAATGTCTCTGAAAAATAAGTGCAACACCAATGTAAGTAAGTTTTTTGTATAAGTTGCTTTACATCGCACCGACACAGGTAGGTCTTATGGCGACGATGGGACAGGAAGGGGCTAGGAGTAGGAAGGAAGCGGCCGCGACCTTAATTAAGGTACATCCCCAGTATTTGCCTGGTGTGAAAATGGGAAACCACAGAAAACCGTCTTCAGGACTGCCGACAGTGGGGTTCGAACCCACTACCTCCTGAATACTGGATACTGCTTGCACTTAAGCGACTACAGCTATCAAGCTTGGTAGTAAGTAAATAAATAGATAGATAAATAAATAAATAAATAAATAAATAAATAAATAAATAAATAAATAAATAAATAAATAACAATGGATGCATTATATTATATGCATAATAAAGACTACTTGAAGTATAGCATATAATATAATGCATCCATTGTTGTTATACTTGAAGTATTGCAAAAAAAGAAGAATGAAGGTAAAGGGAATGGAAACTGAAAATAGTATTAGTAGAAAAGGGGGAAGTTACTGACTGTCTACAACACAAAGAGAGATACTGGGCAATGAGGGCGTCATGTCATGACCCCGGGTTATTAGAGAAAATCACAAGTTATTATTCTAGTAACTGTACTGTCACTACTGTATTATGTAACTATTACTTTTCAATAAAATCAAACTAAACAATTGTTCCTATTACCTCAACTTTTGGAGTGAAAATATCCAGGATAGATTATAAAGAACGATAATATTTGTTCCAGTATATTTTATAACTTTTCCAGTATATGGTTCAAAATTCCTGTATTTTCCCAGTATCTCCAGCAACTATATTAAATTCCAGCATAATTCCAGTACTTCCAGTATCAGTAGACACCCTGTGAACAGAATTTAATGAAAATCGGTATGTAAAGTCAAAGAATGAGCCACTGCAATCTAGACTATAAATAATTTTATTCATACTGAGTGAAATGGTAGTTTAGGGGAAGGCCTAAAATTTAATTCTCAAATATTTATTTTATTAGTGGTCCTATCGATAAATACTGCATACCCAAAGTTATACAGATATAAATTTCTGATCATTTATGTCTTATTCAGTTTTACTGTACCGACTATGATAAGAATGGTGGTGGTGATTATTGTTTTAAGAACCATCCTCTATATAACAATAATCACTTCAAAAATGAAGGTATCGGTTAAAGAAAGACAAGGGCTATGAGGGGCGTGATAATGAAAGACTACCTAGGCCCCCATATGTAATACTGTCGGGGTAAAAAAAAAAAAAAAAGTTGACCAAGGGAGGTCAGGTAGGATAGATTAAAATGATGAATCTGGCACAAGTGGAAGCAATGCCCAGACTTGGCTAAGCACCCCGTGGTCGCCAACCCATGCTCCCAAGTTCAGAGCCCCCTGGGGCCTGATTTAGTCTCCTCTTACAACAGGTAGGGGATATTACATTACATGTAACTAATCTCATTATTAGACCCATATGATATGATATACTATGATATACTAACAATTTGTTGGTTGTTTTGATCCACCTTTTCAATACAAATTACAGTTTGTGTTGCTAAGTTGTAATGTTACAACACTAATTTACCGGGACATGTTTCGCTTTTATTCACAAGCATCATCAGCCTATACAATTGCCTCAAGGTTTGTCATATTAGGATTGTGGTTACAAATTTCATTACATTGAATGTAAATATAATTTCAGTGATAACAATATTTAAAACATAAAAATAATATACACATTAAAAATTATGACAATATGATTTGCAATGTTAAAATGGAGTAACTCTTAATTCTAAAACACAATGACGTCCAAAACACAATTTTTACAATTTGAAAATTTGGCTAAAAATTGTTTGCAATGTTAAAATAAAATTGATTCAACTATAATTTGGCATTAAAATTTGAGCCATAAATATAAATATTGGATGTTAATATATGGGAGCCATAGTTTCTGAAGTGCATTGGTTTCTAGAATACAGTAACATTTCAGTATTGAGAATTTTAGTTAAGAATTGTGCTCTCTAAATAATGTTATTTAAAAAGACTGTAATTTTGTATCACGCGTGATTAGAGTCATGATGATAATCTAGAATTGAAGTCTTGGGTTCGTTGGAAAATGGCTTCTAGATTTGATGAGGCTTGCTGCTGCAGTTTGGCAATTTGATCAGAGGAAGTATTGACATATTTAATTCTTGTTTGTAGCGACCAGACTCTCCATTGGAAGTTGATTGTTTTGATGTAAGTTGTGGTTAAAAGGGCTTCAATCCAAATTTTGAGTATCTGATTGTTTCTTTCGATTTATAGAATGGAAGAAGCATCTGGAACAAATGAAAATGAACTTAAGTAATATTGTGTGTGTGTTGTGCTTGTAATGTGAGTGTTGATGTTGCATTCTCACGTACCCCGTTGTCTGCTGCTACGGAATCTTGTGGACCTTATTGCATTACTGTGACTATTGTCTGTTGTGGTTGTACTCCTTGTGTTGTACGTATGAAAGAGCTGTTGTGAAAGGCGGGTAGGGGGTTGAGGGGAAGAGATGTTGGGCGGGGCGTTTGCTATTGACGTGCTATGTGGTAGGGAATTCTTATCTGTTGTCGAGGTGGGGGTAGAGGATGATCCTGCAGGCGGGGCGTTAAGCTTTGGCGTGTTATGTGGAAGGGGACTTTTTTGCGTTGCCGAAATGGTTTCAGTTGTGAGTGTATTTAGATTGAATATTTTAAAGAATTTGCTTTTATCTGATTTGAGATTTCGTAATAATGTTGGCAACTGCTCTATTAACGGACTTTTTATTTCGACCGCGTCATTCAAGTTTTTTCCTTTATTAAAGTGTTGATCTAAATAAATATATATGTTTTCGAACTCTGTCATTAGTTTCCCCTTTTCGATTCTTTTGATTATTGTAAGGTCTTTGTCTATTGAGGTGTAATGATGGCCGGTTTCTTTCATGTGATTACTCATTGCGGAGTATTTATTGTGTTTTAAGGCGTTAAAGTGTATCTGGTTAGGAAACTGCGTCCAGTTTGGCCAACATATGAAGATTTACACTGTGCGCATGTTAGTCTGTATATTCCGGAGCCCTGAAATTTGTTATTGTAGGTATTTACTGTGTTATGGTTAAAAAATAAGTTTTTGTTAGTGTTATATGTTTTAAAGGCTATTTGCATATCCCGTTTTTTGAGTGGGTTT
Source organism: Anabrus simplex (assembly GCF_040414725.1). NCBI lineage: Eukaryota > Metazoa > Arthropoda > Insecta > Orthoptera > Tettigoniidae > Anabrus > Anabrus simplex. Next base: position 727,027,732 of record NC_090265.1, read on the forward strand.
GCTATTTGGTGAATCTTTAAACTGGTGTAAGTGAAGGTTGCGTATTTGGATTTTTTAGTCTTTTCCGGTGCGAGGTTTGTGGCTATTTTGAGCTTTACTTTGTTGATGACTCGATTTACTATGTCTGCTTTATATCCATTGGCTAGTGCTAGTTCTTTTATAAAATTTATTTCTTTTGTAAAATTCGCGGGTGATAAGGGTATTTTGTAGGCTCTGTAGACCATACTGAAAAAGGTTGCTTGTTTGTGGGATTTGGGGTGGAGCGAGTCATTTCTTATTGTTATTGGCGTGTGTGTTGGTTTTCTGTATATCTGATAATCAAATTTGGATTTTAAGCGTGTTACGGTAACATCTAGATAATTCAATGAGTTGTTTTTTTCGTCTTCTTTCGTAAATTTCACGTATCTATCAATGTTGTTTAAAAATGCAAGGATTTTTTCGCTGTTATTTTTTCGGTTGTCTGTTATTACAAACGTATCGTCAACAAATCTCAGCCAAAGACAGATTCCTTCTATATTTGGTTTAATTATGCTATGTTCTATGTTATCCATATAAATATCTGCTAATATTCCTGAGCTGGGGTCACCCATGGCTAAACTTAATTGGTGGTAAATTTTATTGTTAAAGGTGAAATAGTTGTTATTTAATACGAATTTAAGTAGTGTAATAAATCCATCTACTTCTAGCTTACTTAAGTTGCTATATTTGGAAAGGTTTGAGTTAATAATTTCGATCGTTTCTTTAATGGGGATATTTGAATACATATTGGAAATGTCAAACGAGCTCATTCTATGGTGGGGTTGTAAGTTGAAGTTTTTTAATCTTTTGCAAAATTCAATTGAGTTTTTAATTGAGGAGTTACTCTGGAACTTATAATGCTTATTGAGGAACTGATGTATAAATTTTGATATTTTATATGTTGGGCTATTTCTGCTGTTTATAATTGGTCGAATGGGTGTATTGTTTTTGTGTACCTTAGGTAGTGCCTTTGCCTTGGGTAATGTTGGGTTCATGTTGACCATTTTTTGTTGTTCTTGCTCGTTAAATAAACAAATTGAATTTTTAAGGATTGTTTTTAGATTCCTTTGAATTCTAGAGACCGGGTCTTTATTTACTATAGTGTAAGATTCATAAGAAAAGAAATCTTCGGTTTTTTTTATGTAGTCACTTTTATTTACTAGGACTATTGTTTCGCCTTTATCTGCCTTAGTCACGATAATGTCGTTATCTTTTATTTTTGTCTTTAAATCTTTTATTTGTTTTAGGAAGGTCTGGTTGGAATTAGTTTTCATTTCTTTTACTAAACTTGGGAGTTTCTTTTTTACTTCATATTTAATGTCATTTTGTATTTCTGCCGGCAGTTTCCCTATATTTGCTTCAGATTCCGCTATTGTGATAGTTAATTCTTCCATTTTGTACGGGTTAGGCCAATTGAACTTAGTTCCTTTGTTGAGTATGTTCATTTCATTTTCAGAAAAATTGGTGTCTGATAAATTAATTGTCGCAGGGTTGTTTATCTTTAAAGGAATTGAATAATTTTTTCCATTAGTGGTTAACTATTTTTGATCTTCTATTAGGTGTTTTTGTTTTCTAGAGTTTTTTGCTTTCTGTCTAAGATGTTGGAAAGTTTTTCAATAGTATGTCGTTGAATGGAGCTCCAGTCTAAAGGCGATGTAAAATGGGATATACTCAAGTGTGCTTTGTAGAGCTGTAAGTTTAGTAGCGATTTTTTCTGTACAGTAACTTTAATTTGTTTTTTAGCCATATTTTGTTTACTCTGCTTTGGGTGTCAAGAGATTTTGAACTTGATATGTTCTTTCTTTGAGTAGATCTTAAGAATTTCGGTATTACACCGCACCTTAAACATTCTTTCAAAAACCAGATATCTTTAGCAATCTTACTGACTTTAACCTTGAGGTTAATATACCTGTTTGTCTTAGTTTTTGCCTGGTTGGCTATCACATTACATGTAACTAATCTCATTATTAGACCCGTATTGAAATATGCTATGATATACTAACAATTTGTTGGTTGTTTTGAACCACCTTTTCAATACAAATTACAGTTTGTGTTGCTAAGTTGTAGTGTTCACACTTTACGGAATAATAACAGAGGAGTGTTCACGGCTCTCAGCGGCCTGGTCATTCCAGCTCTGGAACTTTGGACTGTTAGATCAGCAGCATAGCGGTTCATTAAAAGTGAGAAAGTATGTGGTTTTTCATTTGATTTTAATCGCAACATTCCTACTGACATCATTGTTATGACATGTTGATTTTTTTTTTGCTTTACGTCGCACCGACACAGATATGTCTTACGGCGACGATGGGGCAGGAAAGGCCTAGGAATTGGAAGGAAGCGGCTGTGGCCTTAATTAAGGTACAGCCGCGGCATTTGCCTGGTGTGAAAATGGGAAACCGCGGAAAACCATCTTCAGGGCTGCCGACAGTGGGGCTCGAACCCACTATCTCCCGATTACTGGATACTGGCCGCAATTAAGCGACTGCAGCTATCGAGCTCGGTATATGTTGATTTCAGTTGGAAGGATGTAAAAAGGCAGGTGGAATGTGTCTGCCATTACAATGAAAACTGCCCTACTTGACTGTCACTGATAGTATGCAAGAGGGCCTGCCACTACAGTGAAATTCCCTGACGCAATCTTCACGTGAGAAAAGACATATGGTGACTTCCCTGTCACGTTTCTGGGGCAACGTTAAGAGCTATGCAATTTAATACAATCTTACGCATAATGTTTACACTACCTAACCTAGAATTCTGTATACAGTGCAATGTAGAATTCCATAGCGAAGCATGCGTACATCAGCTAGTATATATATATATATAAAATGTAAATTCTAAGGAATTTATAGTATTGTCCACCTAGGCAATACTTGTAAAAAAATATCAGTACATGTTTCAACCCATTATTAGGTCATCTTTAGCTATTACACTAAAAAAGTAACATAGATAAACACTTGTTAAAAAAATGAATTGTCAAAACAAAATGCAAGATAAAATCACACAATACAAAAAAAAAAAGTTGAAAAACTGAACACTATCTATCTGGCAATAAAAACTTCACTTGATAAGCTTGAAATGAAGAATGTTCAAGTAATAAGATTTTGTCAAAATGGGTCGCCCATACGAGGGTTCTACACTATACAGTGCAGATTTCTAGTAGTATGCCAGTAGTATTGTAGCTGGAACCATTAGTTCTGAGGAGCTTGACAAGTGTATTATGGCAAAATATGAAAATATATTGCCGATACGGAACTAAAATGCATGATGAAAAAGTAGGTAGCTCATGAATAAACTCTCTTTGTGTGTTAGCCAAAATCTAAAAGAAAAAAGAAGAGAATGGGAGATGAGCGTCTCTCAGAGAAAACGAATGTGATAAATAGTGAAAAATAAAGTGAGAAACACTGACGTCCTTTTTTCCAGCCTTAAAGTTAGTGCCATCAAGTGGGGCGATCGTCTGAGCTGGTACGTGTATTATAATAAGAAATAAATTGACAAGAAGTCCACATTTTCAGTACAATACATCAAGTAAATGATATTACATCAGTCTTGGGAATAGTTTCAGCCACTCACCCATCTTCACCCAAATAAAAATTAAACAGGTTATGTGATAACTAAAACATATGTATACCAGACAAAGACAATGTTGCAGGAATACAATAGAAGTCCGCTATAGCGAGTACGGCATATAACGAGAGCCCTGCTATAACGGCAATTTTTGCTGGTCCCTTCAAAATTCCTATATCAAACTGTGTATTGTCCTTCGATTACAGCGAGAGCCCTAACACTGACGCATCTGTTATTATGAGGGATTTTCTCCGAAATCAATATTTATGCACCCCAGCGATTATGTTGCATGCGGTCGATCACCTTCTGTATCGTTTCCTCACTATGTCCACTAGCAAGTTCTCTCATCAACATTCTAAGGGGATGGAAAATTCTAAATTCCCATGGAGGGAATTAGATATTTTTCACCAATAGAGCATGTCAAAAACAAATCAGATGTTTCCCTCCATGGGAAATTAGAATTTTCCATTCGGAATTGCTAGGCGGGCAATAATTCCATTGTGGAAATTTATCTCCCGTATGCAGTTATCAGACTGTGCCTCATATATAGGCTTCTGATAAGCTCACCTGCATACACCCAGCGTCAGTGGGTAGGGTCTGACACATCCCACTCTGACGAGTCTAGTGCCAGATCTAAGACGAAACGCTGGTTAATAGAGCAAACGCCTGAAAAGCCTTACATCTGATATGATTCTAAGGGGATGTCGGAGTCGATTAGTAATACCCGCCAACTGCTGTTCCATAAAGAAAATTCAAAATGAAAGAGAACTTTCTGCGTAAATAACGTGTCCGATAACATTTGTTAACTCATTAAAGGAAAGGCTGAGAAAATGATCGCTTAATTTTAATGCTAAATACTGCAATTTATTCAGGATGAAATACACCTCAAGATATGGCAGCGTGCATCATTGATTTCAGAGGTTAGTTTCTATTTTTTTGGGTCTGTTAAATTTCAGAAAGGCTACTATCATGTAAATTTATAACAAGAAGGGTATTTTCTACTGGCGCTAGAAATACCGTACGTAAGTATTCACGATAAATATAGTACAGTTAAGTTACGTTAGGTGACACTGTTTGAATAAGAAAATGAAATGTTTGCCACAAAATGCGATCGATCATCTTTGGTGTGGGATAGTTTTCTCGCTATGTGCATTTGCGAGCTCTCTCGTCGACATTCAAAGGTGATGTTGGAGTTTATTAGTAATACCCGTCAACTACTGTTCTCTAAAGGAAATTCAAAATGAAAGAGAATAACACGTTTTCGTAATAAATGCATAAATAACATGGCCGATAGCAGTTGTAACTTTGTTAAAAATAACGGCTGAAGTAAACGGTCTCTTAATTTTAATGTTATATATTGAAATTAAGTAAGAATGTGATACACCTCTAGATACGGCAGAGTAAATCACTGATTTCAGAAGATAGTTTATATTTTCTCGCATCTAGTTAAATTTCGGAATGGCTATTCTCATCTAAATTTTAGCGAGGAGGTTATCATTTCTCTATGGTGCGTTTGAAATTTTTTTCATGTTACATATGCGGTTAGGTTAGGTGACGCCATTTGAAGAAGTAAACGGAAATGTTTGCCACAAGAGCTTCGGGAGTGATACCGTATTTCTCCAAATCCAAGACAACAATTTTTTTCTCACAATCTCATGTAAAAAATCAAGGGTTGTCTTGCATTCACGGCTTTGGCAACTACCGTAGTAACCACGCTGCTATTTTTCACACAACCCCCCTCCCCACCGTGCGTGCGTACAAAACTCTTTGACAATATACGACCGTCTCTTTATTATACATCACTAGCCGTGGCGAACGGTTGTACAGTGCCTATGTGTAACATCACTGGATCTCGGAAAATAGTGAAGAGAGAATGACATTCTATTAGCCTCTACACAATCGTTTCTCAAATCTGCAGAATGGCATCAAAAAATGCGAGCCTTTGAATTCTTAAAAAGGCCATTGATAATCAGTAGCAGAGTTATAACGACGCTACTGTACCTGACGCTTAGTAAAATTAAGTTTTATAGATAGCAGGAATATTTTCGTGATGGATCGTCTTACTGTAAAGATATGTGGAACAGGTATTGCCACCAAATTTTCAACGGGTGCTCGTCCATATTATGATGCCGATTTTAAGTTTATGGTTAATAAACTTTCGGAAATATACAATAATCGTGCAGCCGCAAGAAAATATGGCATAGGACTAACTAAAGCCAATATTCGGCGTTTGCGTGAAGAGAAGGATAGCTTAAAAATGCATATTGCACAAAAAATGCATTCAGTGGTCCGCAACATGGATGCATTAAAGAAGTCACAGATGAAATTGTGAGGTATGTGCACAAAAAACGCAAGAGCGGAATTGCCAAACTGCGGCGCAATAAACTTGTACGTTGACCTTCAACGGTCACAATTAGGCCTATACATTGCTAGCCGCTTAAGTTGGCCGAAGCCGGCAAGTTAGACGTGCATGTAGCGGCAGTCAGTTATATTTGACACTGAGTGAAAGTAACAGCTTTATAGTAAGCAAGAATATTTTCCTGATGGATCGTCGTATTGTAGAGACGCGTGGAATAGGTATTGCCAGCAAATTTTCAACGGGTTCCCTTCAATATTATGATGCCAACTTTAAGTTATGGTTATTAAACCCACTGAAATAAAGAATTGTGCAGCTGAAAAATAATACGCCATAACTAAAGCCAATGTTCGGCGTCTAAAATTAGTCTAAAATGCGTACTCTATAAGAGAGATATTCATATGATTTTACAAAGCACTTTTTAAGACTGATTAAAATTTTTTGAAGGAAAAGTCTTGGATTCGGAGAAATACGGTACCATAATTTTTTCAGAATGAAATTAAACATACACTTTCACGTATTATCAGATTTCAAAAAATAACAAACAAGTAAGCCGCAGAGTGGATATTATCCGCGAAGATGCAAGTTTTGAACAAACCAATTGCTGTTTTGTAGTGTTTTAAATGTGTATGGGAGTTTTTATGACTTTTAAAAAATGATGATCCGTTACAGCGAGTAAGTTTTTCGCTGTTATCAATTCTCACTATAGCGGACTTCTACTGTAATTATAACATTAAAATACAGTACACATAATAACAAAAATTATGGTTATGATCTTCTTGTCATAATATGATGCCTTTTAAATGACTTAGGACCTCAGGCAAAGAAGTAAATTTCTAATGCCTGATGTAGAACAAGCGCTGACTTGCTGGATGAAGTAGGCAGGCCATGTAAACAAAGAAGCAGATAGAGAACAAGCACTGACTTCTTGTAGGAAGCAGGCAATGTGAACAAAGGAGTAGATAAGGAGAGGTTGGGAAGGGGAGGAGAGAAGGGGTGTTTAAGGTAGGGCTGAAGGATGCAGAAAGAAAGACTGCTGCTGAAAGGGGAATTTAAAGAGATTATAAAAGAAATACCGTACAATCTTGAGTACCACCCGCCAGTGAATAAGACCCGCACCCTTATTTTGAAAGAATTTTTTTAAAAAAGTGAAGTCAAAATTATTTACAATCTTTACCAACACACATCAAATTATTAGAAAATACAAATAAAAGTAAACAAACATTTCCAGAATGATATCCAATAAGTTCATTCATCATCATCATCATCATCATCATCATCAGTACCAACTTTGGAACTTTCATAACCATCACCTTCCCACAAAATATCGTCATCGCTGCCATCCATAGCATTAGAACTGCTACATTTCCTGAAGCTCTTCCGTATGAGGTCTCCAGGGATGCTGTCAAAATCAACGAACACAGCAGCTGAACTTCCGGGCGCTGAATGCAACCAGTTGGCATCAGCGAGTGATTATCAGCCGCCATCCATTCTGTATAGAGCTGTTTCAAGGCTGCTTTAAATGGACGGTTCACACAGACATACAGCGGCTGTAGCATAAACGTCATCCCGCCCGGAATGACTGCCAGGTCGGTTTTCCCATCCTTGATATGTTTCTTCACAGCGTCTGTTGTGTGGCCGCAGTAACTGTCGAGAACAAGCAAGCTCTTTTGTCCCAATAATGCACCAGGGCGACGTTGCCAGACACACTTTGCCCAGTCTTCCACAAGTGAACTGTCCACCCACCCGGAGTTCTGAGATCTGACGATAACACCAGCAGGTAGATTTTTAGGAAGCGTCTTTCGCTTGAGAACAATGTACGGCGGCAATTTGGTTCCGTCGGCAAGAATACTCAACATTACCGTACACCGTTGTTTTTCATTACCACCTGTTCTAATGGTAACACTTTTCGCACCCTTAACATTCACAGTCCTGTCCACTGGCATTTCAAAGCAGACTGGCGTCTGATCTGCATTGCCAATTTGGGAAAGCAAATATGCATTTTCCTTCTGCAACCAAATTATGTGATGCTGAAACAACACTAACTTCTCATCGTAGGCACCAAGAAGACGCTGTGAAACTGAGGTACGCCTTCGTACGCTCAACCGATTTCTTTTATAAAAATTACAAACCTATCCTTAAACCCTTCCGATGAAAGTTCCTTTGCAATCTCTAATGCCTTTAGTTGACACATTTCGGATGACACACCATATCCCAATTCCCGCCTTTCTGTCACATATTTATAAAGTTTATTCATTTTCTGGAAACTGTACACTCAATCCACAAAAAGCTCTACAATCACCACTACATGTTAATAGCACATTTTTCTTCTTTCTCCAACCGCGAATACATGACTCGTCAATATCGTATTTAGTACCGGTGGCACGATTTCCAATAATTTCGGCTTCCCGAACTACTTTCAGTTTCTCACTCGCAGTAAAAGATCGCAAACACTTTGTGGAATTCATGTTGACACTCCAAGAAAGTGCATGAGACTGACACCAAACACGGAAGTAGCGTATACTGACAGCGGAGAGAGCATTGTTGCCAAGCCGCACCAGCGGTGATGCCCAATTTACGCGCATTCGGAAAGATAAATTTCCCAAAATTTTAAATAAGACCTGCACCCAATTTTGGAAGCAATAGTTTCGAAAAAACAATGCAGGAGGTATTCGAGATTATAAGGTAATTATTTTTATCTGAGATATGATTACTACTGGTAGGAATTAAAAGGTCAAATAAAATGTTTGATTTCTCTGGAATTTCATTTGATTGAAGTTAGGATTGAAAAACTGTTCCATGGCCTGCCTACTTTCTCCAGCAAGTCAGTGCTCGTTCTACATCAAACATGAGATTTACTTCTTTGCCTGAGGTCCTAAATCAACTTAAAAGCATCATATTATTACAAGATGATCATAACCGTAATTTTTGTTATTGTATGTATTTTAATATTATAACTATTCCTGCAACATTGTCTTCGTCTGGTATACATATGTTTTAGTTATCACATAATCTGTTTAATTTTTCTTTGGCTGAAGATGGCCACTAAGTGGCTGAAACTAGTCCCAAGACTGATGTACTTTATTTCTTAAAACTGCACTTCAATACGGAACAAAACTGAAATTTATAGCTTATAACTGGTACGTGTAGTTGCTTGCCTTGAGTTACGACTAGTAAGGAGAAATGATCAGAAGCATAACTCTGCACACAACCTGAATGAAACCATAGAATACAATATTTTATTCAACAAATTTGTAAAAGCAATAATCAACGAGCGCCAAAGGCTTTTGCGACTCGATTTCAATGAACTTTTAACTCCGCTCTGCTTTCCCTCATTTTCCCTCCTCACACACTTCCCTTTAATAGGTAGTCATTATTAAAATTGGTGTAAAACACTGAGTGAAGATTACGGTTTTAAATTGTATTTTAAGGTGTTTTCACAAATTTGCAGGACAATAACAAAATGGACATGTAAATCGTGTTTTTTAAATTCTTGAAGACTATCACCAAGAAAAGGAATGTACACTTTATAGTATACAATTTTTATCATTGTTTATAGTTTGTAATGTATGGTTCTTAAGTTTATCATTGCAGCTGAAGATGGTCTAAACAGCAGACCGAAACTAGTTTTTTTTTTTTAAATTGTAAGTGTTGAATACGCAGAAGTGTCCAAAACAAAGTTAAAGCTACTAAAACTGGGAAATCAACACGGAAAACATAAAATTCATAAATTATAACGCCAAGCTGGACGAGACTAGAACAACTAAGAACACTAGACTCTCGCTTCGCCCCGGAGTGGGGGTGGATGTACTCGCAAATGAAAAGAGATTTACATCATGAGGATAAGACAGTACTAGGCTAAGAAGAAAGCCTGGAAGAGTTAAGAACAACATAGTCCACAGCTGGCCTAAACGAACCAATACATATATATATATATATATATATATATATATATATATATATATAAAAATCAACCGTTGTTCATTTTCCATTACATGCACAGAGAGCAACTTACTGTTCGTGACACAGGCAGGAACTGGCGGTAGAACACACCCTTTAGAGGGAGCTCACTGGATTCCTTGCCATCTTTCAGAATGAGGCTTGCAAGATCATTCATGCTCGCAGAAGTGTCTATGCTGAAGTACTCCTTGAGTGAATCTCCCCACAGAGAATTGGCTACCCTAAATCAAAAGAAATAACAGTCAGTGAGGCCGTCATTATACAATCACATGCATAATACTTGACTATAGAAACATGCAAAGTACCAAACTCACGAAAAATATGATGTGATTTGAAAGGTGCAGGATACCAAGGAGGATTACATGTGAAACGGGCTATGTCCGCTGAGAATTCCAAGGGGTTATAAATGCCACCGCTCGATGGCAATAGTGCTAAGTTGCCTGATGATTTCTTAAGAATGGTGCAAGTGCTTTAAATTGTTTTTGTTTCTCTTTGGTGGTGTGATAAGTGTATGCACAGACTTTTATTCTGTCCTAACTTGTGAATAATTGACCTTCAAATTATAAGGTATGTGTATAAATATTCCCTGTGACTCTAAGGAAGTCAGTGACAAAGTCATTTGTACCCAGTAACCTATGCAAAATGGTCGATGAAGTAAAGGCTGTTAAACCTTTCAAAGTAATTTCCATGATCTTAGGTTATAATCTTCATGGTTCTGATCTGTACTGAATTGTAATTACAATATAATTATTAAATTAATATAGTAATGGTCTACATTTCAATACTATAATACGCAATATTCTAAATTACATTAATTAGGGACTAGTTTTGGCCATGGCTGGCCATCTTCAGCCATAATGTAAAACATTTAATAACTAAACAAATGTACATGGCACACAATTGACATAAAACAAATTAAACAAATATATACAAACCGAAATTAAAACTGGGATGAAATTATGAGTAAATTTGAAAATAACTAGGTTTTAAATTCTTGCATCTTGAGTATGCTCATCGAGACTCTTTCATGTATTAATATAATTCAATAGTAAACGGAAACTGGTATATGTTGATCCCATAATTCATCACCAAATCTATTTGAATGGTGTTAGCCATATGCAAGTCATTGGACACGGCTGTAAATAACCACTAGCTGACGGAGAACTGTTAGATGCTGTTTCAACATCAATCAAAGTAATAAAATGAAATGCTCTCGTGGTGCTTGTTAAATCATGCTGAAATGTTGTTGGACATTTTCATGAAGAGGTCAATTTTTTTTGACATTCAAGCTGTGGCAGATGAGGTCATCTCTACAAAATGTCTGAACATTTCAAAAGCTGTCAGCATCACCTATGATTCATCAGATGTAGAAAGTGTAACAGGGAAAGAATGTTACATCGACATAGAAAGGATCCGTAAGGGAAAGTTGTAAAAAACGGGAAACGTGCAAGAAACACTCAATATGCTATCTTTGAATCTAGTTCCTCAATGAAGTCAATTACAGATTAAAACAGAAAGATTTACCTGGAAAGGAATGAACATAAATATTGTATGCAGATCTGTAGAGAGTGACTGAGAACACAGCACCTAGAATAATTTTATGGGACTTAGCACTTTTCATAAATGTCCAAAGTTTGAATTTCCTTCAGCACCAAAATATTCCAACTTTATCAAGAAACTGCCAATAATGTATGATAAGAAACTCTCATTTGTAACTTTGAAACATTTAAGGAATAAATAATTGTAACACTGCACTACACACAGTTCTTTCGTAATAACTTCTGTTCATAATTTTGGCACTTTACACCTTTCTACAGATAAGTACCCAATTGTGAAATACCACCAATGGCAGACAACACCATATGTACGGACATAAAAACAGTATCAAGATATATTCCTAACTTGTATGTATAAGTGAGGGAAGAGGAGACAGGGTCGAAAGAACAAGGACAATCTCCACGTATTTATCTTCTGATCTCTTCCTTTTTCCTCTTTCTTCATATCCTAAAATTCGCACATCAAGAGTGAAGCTCTGTGGTACACGTGCAGTTCTAGAAGCACTATAAGAGTGAACTTTTCGAGAACTGTTATAATTAACAGCATCAGCAAGAAGGAAGAGCTATTTGATTGGACAGAATAACAAAAAATTTTGTTGGTTAACGTCAGGACCTGAGAGTTAACTCTGCATTCCTATTGGTCTCCTTGTGCTTACGCCATATCCTGTTTTGCAAACTTGACCAGTTCCTCGGTGGGAGCTTGTGAATGTCTGTTGTCTTTCCTGATGAACCGTCCTAGCAGCTGGATGTGGTTGCTCTGAGCTCCACTCTCCTTGAGGTTAGCACTCTTATTATTATTAATTTTCGGCTGTAACTTCACTTAAATGTTAGTGTAGACTTTTCCTTATTTATGCAGTACGCCCATGGATTTCACGTTAACCACCAAACCTCTGATAAGCACAATGCTGTCGTTTTTCAACTATAGGCATCTTCACTTTTGTTGGTCGCAAACTTTTTAAAAAACTTTTTTATTATGTCTTTTCTTCCATCAGGTTTTGCCCTCTATTAACTTATGTGTAACTGAATGCAAGTATGCTTTACACTCCCCACTCGAGAAGTGGTTTCTTCTAACCTTGAATCCTTTTAAAGCTTTGTTTTATGTAAAATACTCTTTGATTAAATCATTAGCATGGACAATAGCCCTCTGTGACAACAATGTGAATCATCAAAGTAGGGTTTTTTTTTTTTGCCATGGCACACTTGATGTTTTGCTATGTACAGACCTGATTTTGCACAGTGCACACGTGGCTCTACTTTTAATATGTGAGTGTGTTATACTAAAACTTTTATCCCTTTCTTCCTGAATATGTTGTATAAATAAATAGTGCTCTTAGGAAAATGACCGTTTCTCTTAGTTTTTCTGTTCGTGAAAGTTTACGTTCAATTGCCTCGTAGGGTTCCTACTGCTTTCCACATCATTGTCGTGTATTTTACATTGTTTAATACTGATCTTAGGATTGCGTTATAACTATTCAACATTTCATTCATGTTGTAAATTTTCTTTATTTTATTATTTTAATTTTAAGGTGCTTCATTAAAGGTTGTTCAATAATAATAATAATAATAATAATAATAATAATAATAATAATAATAATAATAATAATAATAATAATATGGACAAAACCCTGAGGTTGTTGAATGCTTCAAATATCGCAGTCTTGCTTGTACAGCCGGCCAAGCAGGTTGTCTGGCTGGTCTGCTGCTAACTTGACGAGGATGGTAGTGTGAGTGTTTGTTCATCTGAAGTCGAAGTTATTGAACGAGTACAGTTAGGCAAAATGGCATCCACAATTACATGGCAAAACACCCTGAAAGTTGTATTCGGCAAGGAGCAACAAAGGCCAACAGCCCACGAAATTCACCAGTGGACAGAAGACGTTCTAAAGGTATGTGATGATGAACTACAAACAATTCAACTAGTTGGAAAACAGAATGCAGCCTATCTCAAATTTAATAATGACAGAAGCTACCAGAAGTACTTACATTCCTTTAGAGGTACAAATTCCCTTACATTAATGAATGGTGATTCAGTGACAGTTACAATCATGCCTGGTGAAATAGAACTTACCACTGTACGCTTAATGAAAATACCGCCGGAAGTACCGAACGAGCGGGTACAATACGTTCTGCAGAATTATGGCAAGGTACAACAGATAGAAAATGAGAAGGGGTCAAATAGATACCGCTATCAAGTCGATACAGGAATAAGGGTAGTTCAGATGTCAAAAGAAAGCCTATACGCTCAACCCTCAATGTAGCAGGTTATGAGGCATATGTAACCTATACCGGACAGGAGCAACATTGTTTTTCATGCGGAAGTTGTTCTCATATTCGGACTAATGTTCCCACTAGATTTTCTAACACCAAAACATCAACGGCATCTAGATCACGCTTCACAATGAGCGATCTATTCAAACCTCCCTCATTTGACAGCGCACAGTCAGATACAGAACCCGCTCTCATGGATGTAAACAAATCAACGTCCGTACAGAGCAGGGTAGCGAATGGTGCAGGAGAAAGTAGCAAAGATAGCGATGTCAACCCTACAACACCCGGCCGGTCATGACAATAAGTTAGAACATATGGATATGGTAAACACACCAGTGTTAAAAGCCGATTCACAGGATATAGCTAACGCACCTGCAGGGGACCAACTTCCATTAGCTTCAAATGACAGTACAGACTCAGATACCGTATCAGTAGAAGAAACATTAGATATCAGGGACATACACGTATCAGATCAAGGAACCATAGAAGAAAATAACGCGATCACAAACACACTGCAACAGGAACACCAACAACCTGATACAATGGCCATCACTCTTCAACCTTTGACAAGGTCTGAAGCTGAAAGCCAGCGCCCTCCGGAAAGTACATTATCTTCGTCTGATATAGATAGGTCTGTGATCACTGAACAGCATCCTCCCACTCTCGGATCGTGGAACAGTCAGATGGACCTAGAGGAGGAAGTATTGTGTAGGGAGGACCCAGTAGCAGAAATATTGCTTGACATAACAAAATGTAACCCCAGTCAGCATAAAGTAAGCAAGTTAGCTAGTAAACAACGAAACCATCCGTATAAGACAGGAATGAGTAAACAAGGATTACCTCCCCTGACTACAAAGAAATAGTTTGACAGAATATCGATATGTGAACTGCATTCTATTCTTCTCTCTGTTGTAGTGTCATGACCCTCACACTAACAGTGGGGACATTCAATCAACAATAATTCATCACCAACTAAAATGCATGCTCTACTGAAATTTCTACAGTGTCATGATATAGATCTTGTAATGCTACAGGAGGTCTCCATCAATGATTTTTCTTTGGCATTAAACTATAATGCCTATGTAAACAATGGTAGTGATAACCTAGGTACTGCTATCCTTACTAAGTCAGGTACTGAACTGCAATCCATAGAGAAGCTTCCCTCTGGTCGTGGAATGAGTGGCAGATTTCAAGATTACCTGTTTTACAATGTTTATGCACCATCTGGGAGTAATAAACACCAGGAAAGGAACAAATTTTTCCAGTCGGACTTAACATATTTACTTCGCTCCTTGCCTACGCATTATGTGATGGGGGGTGATTTTAACTCTGTACTGCGTGCAGTAGACTGTACAGGTCCCTTTAAGCCGAGCAGCAACTTACAGACTTTAGTTACAAATCTCCAAATGTGTGATCCTTGGGTGCTAAAACATAATACCCCCGGATTTACTTTCTTTTCTTCAAATTCAGCAGCAAAACTGGATTGATTTTATGTTCCTCAAAATTTAGCGAATGACATAAGTCGTGTAGAAGTAGTACCAGTCACATTTTCTGATCATGAAGCTGTTATCCTACGTATAAGATTTAATATAAATTTTATACCTAGAGGACGCTCTTACTGGAAGATGAATGTAACCTATCTTCAAAATGCTAGTATCCTTGAAGAGCTGAAATTGCTTTGGTCAGAATGGAGTAAAAGAAAGATTAGATATCAAGATTGTGCTGATTGGTGGGATCGGTATGTAAAGCTGCAAATTAAATATTTCTTTAAGCGAAAATCTTACGAACTCTATCAAGATGAAGAACGTCTAATAAACCTTTATTTTAGGTGTATTTATGACTTACAAGAAAACTACCAGCCATCACCGAAGAGAAGAAGTAAAATCTGCCGCTATAAAGCAAAAATACTTGCTATATATCATCAACGCCTGCAGGGACTCAAAATACGCAGTCGGGTCAACGAACCAATCAAAAATGAACGGACCAATCTTTATCATTTAATGAAGGACTTCAAGCGCCGCAGATCATCTCTCATATTGAAAGTTCAAGACCCAGAAAGACAAGAGTACACAACACAACCGACTATAAGTAAGGCTTGCAAGTGACTAATCTCATGTTTTAATCCGTATTGAAATATGTTATTTGTCATAACAAAGCTTTTATTCTAATCAACCTGTTCAATACATTATAATGTCGTCACATTTAAAATATCTTCATTAATTGACAAGTTATTTGTGGGACATGTTTCGCTCCCTTATAGAGCATCATCAGCCAGATCTGAATTTCGAATAATGGTTATGTTCGTAAACAATGACTCCAGAACTATTGAAACATTTTTTCACAAACTTAAATCTACTCTATTAGAATATCATAAATTACATAAACTTTGATCATGCCTTATTAACATGGGCTTAGTAGGAGATACATAATAAAATTGTGGTAGAATGAGTTATTCTAAAATACTTAAAACAAGTAGCATGTTTTACATCTTTGAAATAGGTGAAATTCAATCTTAAGAACTAAATTTGAAAGTTTCTTTGTAATGAGATTTGGTAAAAAAAAAAGTTTTATATCCTTTAAGGATAAGACAAAATGTTTCAATAGTTCAATATTTCAATAGTTCTGGAGTCATTGTTTACGAACATAACCACTATTCGAGATTCAGATCTGTCTGATGATGCTCTATAAGGGAGCGAAACATGTCCCACAAATAACTTGTCAATTAATGAAGATATTTGAAATGTGACAACATTATAATGTATTGAACAGGTTGATTAGAATAAAAACTTTGTTATTACAAATATAAGTAAGGCTTTTGATTCCTTTTGTCGACAACTGTTTGATGCCGAGCCCATCCACGATAATGAAATTAATTTTTTCGCTGACTGTAAACCTCCACCGCTCAGAGAAGAGGATAACTCAAGCCTTGAAGGACCCAAAACCAAAGAAGAGGTTTTAAAAGCGATACAACAAGGGAAGAGTTCAAAAACACCTGGGATTGATGGAATACCTCAGCAATTTTACTCTACCTGCTGGTCGATCATTGGAGAAGACCTCACCTGCGTCCTGAACACTGCGTTACAGAGGAAACAACTTTGTGAATCACATCGTCGAGGAATTGTTGTACTGATAAAGTAGTTCTCTACAGCTCTCACTGTCAATGACTATCGCCCAATCACCCTCCTAACTTACAACTACAAAATATTACCCAGAATCCTCGTCAACAGATTACGACCATTATTATCCTCCATCATTCACCCTGCACAACACTGTGGAGTGCCTGGATGAACAATTTTTGATGTTACCTGTTCACTGTGTTATTACGTGGCGTCAACGGAACATACGCATTCACAGAGCTTACTAGTGTTCTTAGACTATCAGCGTGCATTTGACAGTGTGAATCATCAGTATCTGCTAAACTGTTTAAAATGGCATGGTCTTAGTCCCACATTTATCTCTTACATTCAGTGTCTATACACAAACGTATCTGCGATTTTGCAAATTAATATCTTTCACACTAAAACCATTCCCATTAAGAGGTCAGTAAAACAAGGATGTCCGGCTTCGACGGTGCTGTTTACCTTGATCATAAATCCTCTTATTTGCGAGCTGCATAAGGAAATAGGAGGAATAACACAAGGAAGTGCAAAGCTCACGGTAGCTGCTTACGCGGATGACGTCAGTATAGTATTAACATCGGATAATGATATACTCCACATGCGAAATGCTCTCGCACAGTTCAGTGTAGTATCTGGGTTGTCTATTAACTATCGTAAATCCAAAGTGATTCCTTTAAGAGACTGGGCATCATTATGTCAACTCCCACCGCTACAAACGGTAGAATCACACAAGATACTTGAAATATATTACGCCCGAAAGACCAGTGACATGAATCAACAAAACTGGGGACCAGTTGTCAACAAGATAAAAGTCTATGCAAAAGAACTCTACTGCCGAGACCTCTCTCTAATCCAAAGGATCTGGACTGTCCACTCATACCTTCTATCACAATGCTGGTATCCTGCACAAGTACTACCACTGCCTGCAACGTTTGCTAGACAGATAATATGTGCTAGTTCCTGGTACATATGGCGTGGCAATATCTTCCAAGTACCGATAACTACCTTGTGTCTTCCACCAACAGCTGGTGGACTTGGGTTGGTAAACGTCAAATGTCAAGCCCTCTTCTTGAGTCGTGGAAGAAAAATAGAAATGAACGAACGGAGCTTCTCACCTGATTGGCTGAAACACTGGTCTACTGTGACGGACTTGCGCAATCCACCTGATCTTCGGATTGTCCCGTCTGCCCTGAAGTATCTCCGCATTTCTTTGCAAGAATGGTGCTATTTGACGGAAGCCAAGTTCGTACCAGAAGTACAATTAACACGTCAGGTTTATGCTGATTTATTTCATCTAACACCTAAACCACTCATGCGTTTATTCAACAAGTGCCTTCAAACACCGACTTTAAACAACTTTGGAAAAAGATTAGTGCCCCTCATCTCCCAGCTAAAGTGCGATCTACATGGTATATGGTAGTCCATGACATTGTACCAACAAAAGAACGGCTATATCGAATACGAATGACTGATTCGGACTCCTGCTCATATCGTGCTCAACGTGACTCAATACTTCACAGACTGACCACCTATCTGAGGGTCAGACTGACGTATATACAAGCCAAACCATTTCTTCACCAACTGAACTTCACAATCAATAGAGAGGACCAATTCATACCACCAGATTACCTCCTTACCCCAAGGACAAAGCACAATTCTTCACTATGGATAATTGGACACACTATCCATTTTATAATGACTACTGATGGACAGCTGGACAAGGAACTTTACAATGCATACCTGAAGAGAACAAGATGGAAGTTTGTTGCTCCCCGAGTCAACGACGTGTGTGGACATTATCTAAGTGCTTTCTGATAAGTAGTACTTCGTTGTTGGTGTCTTTGCATGGTTTTGTTACAGGAATTGCGAAAGTGCCACAGGAATTTCGGACACATTACAGACTCTAAAACCTCAACAGAGAGAATTTTGACCACAGTACAGTAATGTCTTTGTCTAGAATACTCTGTGAAACTAGTTTGTATCACTTCTTAGGTATGCCTAACATGTAACATGTAAACAGCATTAAAAAAAAGGGCAATCCAGTCCGTACCAAAATTACAATATTTCTTTGAAGATGTAACGTTAAAAATTTGTAATGGATTTATTTGATCAATAAATTGTTTTAAAAATACATATACATATACAACGTTGGATAAGGAGATCAGCTGAAGGGTACAAGTGGGAAATATGTTCCATCAGAATGTAAGGAACCTGGTGTGGAACAGAGAAGTTCCTATGAAATGTAAAGAGATAATGCACAGGATGTACCATACACCTGTATTTTTTTTGCTAGTTGCTTTACATCGCACCGACACAGATAGGTCTTATGGCGACGATGGGACAGGGAAGGGAAGGAAGCGGCCGTGGCCTTAATTGCCTGGTGTGAAAATGGGAAACCACGGAAAACGATCTTCAGGGCTGCCGACAGTGGGGTTCGAACCTACTATCTCCCGAATACTGAATACTGGCCGCACTTAAGCAACTGCAGCTATCGAGGTTGGTACAGCTATATTAACATATGCATCAGAGACTTGGACACTGACAGCAAGAGATGAGTGTAAAATTCAGGCCAGTGAGATGAAGTTCCTGAGGAGTATGGTAGCAAAGACAAGGAGAGTGTACAGAGTAAGAAATTTTGAGGTCAGAAAACAAATAGGGATAGAAAAACTGAGTATTAGGATGAAGAAGAATAAAATGAGATGGTCTGGACATGTTATGGGGATGGGGGAGGGAAGAATATCAAAACAAGCTGTGATGGTATTATTATTATTAATATTATTTATTTTCCTTAAATTGTACATGTACATACACGATAGGGCGTGCTCAGCTATTGCTGATTTGTCTGGTTGATTGAGACGAATATTTCTTTGGTGTTCCTTGATGCGAGTCCCTGCGAAATGTAAAGAGTTTGACCTTGTTTTCTTGACTCAGCATAAGCCCAAAAGCCCATATCATGTCTACAAGTACGGGCCATGAAAACATCAACGTTAACCATAAGAGTTGTATGGGCTAAACCAGGGACTCCAAAAACTGTCAAAGTAGTTAGTAGGAGGTAAAGCCAGTAACATTATAACACACCAGGGAAATATGAGCCGTTCGTAAGGCTTTACTTCTTCCTCCGGAGAGACATCTACGGATAAAACCTAGTGTTACTAGTAACTATTCTCATTTTGGTTCCGTATTGAAAATGACGAATATCACAAATATTATTATAATATCTATAGACCCACCTTTTCAGTACAATACAATCCACTATTTCATGTGGTTAAAATTTATACATAATACATAAAAGTCATAGGTACATGTTTCACCCTTTTTTTACGGGCATCATCAGCCTATATCAATCTTAAAAATTAATGGATACGTGATCTTTCTAATCTTATAAACTATAGAGTAAAATCTTGGACAATGATCTCATAAAATGTTGTACTATAACATCTAAAACAGGGATATTGCACAGAAAGTATGTTAAAAAAATATTGTGAATTAACAGTTTTTAAAGATTATAATGTAGTTAATCATAAATATTTGAGCGTTTAAAACCAAAATGGATCCTCTTCTTATACATCATTAGGACTGTGACGACCTTGAGTGTAAAAGCACAATCATCCAAGGGGGGATGTTTACTACATTCCCATAGCATGAGTTCAAGTTTACAGTAAAATCAATGTCAGTTATTTAAAATAGAAGTGTGCACATATCAAATGTATTAAAATATGTACGGTTGATTTATCAGAAAGTCATAGAAAAGAAGATGGGACTTCTTGTGGAGACGTTGCTAATGATAGAATGTTGTGTCAAAGCTAGCTGATGTCAGTGTATAGTTATGTTAGTACGGTAATCAATTGGATCCAAAAGACGGTCAAGTGGGTGTTATCAACCCAGCTGAAACATTTGTTTGAAGAAATGATCGAGTTTTACCTGAAACAAAATGATGAAGAGAGTTAAATAGTATTGTGCATGAGACTTCCCGTACGTCAAAAATGCCTATGGCGGTACTTACTTGTACGGTGCGTGTTAAGTATGTCAGGCTGCTCCAGCAACGCTAGCTTGACTGAACTTTCTACTTCTAGTATTATACCGGTGTGGCTGAGGCAGTGATGGACACGGAGGGGGGGAAAGGGTGGGCAGATCCTTGAGTGCAGGTGTTGTTGTTATATATTATATTATTATAATAATATTTGCGATACAAAACCTAGTGCTCTGTAAGCCTTACCCCTCACTTCCTAAACATGCTTATTTCATTTTAGATTGTCTGAAATATGAATACCGAGCAGTCTGATGGAGTTAGAAGGCAGTAGTTCGATTCCACATAGGCTAAGATACAAGGAAAGAGGGAGGCTCAGAGCAACATGGACCGACTCTGTCAAGAACAGTATAAGAAAAAGAAGACTGGAATGGAATACAGTGAAGAGGAGTGGTGGAAGGAGAGCCAACGGTAAATTAGTGCCATGACACCCCGACCTGGCACGAGCTGGACAAGGGGAAATGAAAATGATGAGGAAGAACAGAAAGTGCTATGAAGCCCTTATTCAGTTATATAAGACAACACGAAAGCTGCATATGGCAGTAACGAGAAAGGAATCTGTAGCACTTTCTGGCCTAGTTGCAGGTTTGTGTAACCACTCCTTTTTATATTCTTTTCATTAATTAGAGATTTCAGGTAATTCTTTCTGAGCAGCGATTTGTTTGTTTAGACCTCTCTGCATCAACATCCATACATCTTGGTTCCTGTTCAGTCCAACGGAGTGTGGATGCAACCAACCGACATATGCATTATATACTTAGTTTTCATATGCGCACTTTCACAGCATTGCTGCTGGTGTTGTAAAGTTGTAATATGAGAAACTGTTTCACAATCAGTTGGGAGTACGTAGAGCTACTGCTATTTTAATTCAACTGTGACTTAATGCACAATGAATTTGCTGATAGAACCCTTCAGCTCGCATTAAGGAGAAGAGAAGTTCAACATCCCACACCAACACTAAACATACACAACATTAAAACTATATCCCGCCATGCAACATTAGTAGCACGGGTATGTGGAATGCAATTATCTTCATGCTGTCCGTACTGATACAATTACAACTGCACGCCACCTGTTTCTGACTCATTTTCTGAAACTACAGTATTTTATGTTGGCATTAAACTTGTATGGTCTATGCATACAATTTACAATGTGGCAAAGACTTTTATCAAAAAGTTAACACTATGCGCCCGGTGGTACCACGCAGCGTGCGCCTGAGTGCCACTGTACTACTACCACGAAATTTGAAATTCAGTTACTAGAAAGCTATTCATGTTATCGAATCAGTTTTTGTTTTAATGTGTTGTCGTATTTCCTTTACTATTGATAGGGGGTGTTATCAATCAATAGTGATTGGTCGTGCAGCAACCTTAAGACAAGGTTTCGTAGCCAGGTGCACTCAGCTAAATCTTACCTAATTGCTGACATACATACTCCTCGCACACTCTGGTCCGATAAGCTCAAATTTATGCGTGCGTGTTCTAATGATGGATTATATGACTTCACAGATTTAGAATGAAAGTCTAGTGAGTCATCAGTCTGCAATCCTCTCTCAAGTAGTCGATTTATACTGTATGTTGAGACATGGATCCCGGATCTAGTACAAGTAAAGGAAATCCTACGCGTGCATACAGCCCATGGATAAGTGAACAGATTGTTACAGAACTTGTAAACGATTCACATTCTGATCTGTATGAAGGTGATTGTGAAGAAAAAAAATTAAAATCTACCAGCTCCTCATCACCAGAAAAACAAGTTGCAAAAAGACGAAGGGAGGTGAGAAGCACGGGAACACAATGTAAACAAGATACTGCTCCTGTGAACAGGCCCGTTGTTTCCTTCCCCTATCAATATTTTGTGAACGTTTGGCAGATGATTTGGTGAGTAGTGTTGCTGCTGGAATTACTGCAGAATCACGAGCATCATCTGCGGGAAGGCTAGTAGGTAGAGATTATTTTCCACACAGCATAACTGCAGTGGGCGTGAAGAAGGAATGACACTCGCAGCATACGTGCAAGGTTTGCTACTACAAGTCTAAACACAACACCGAGCTTGCTGTGAAGTAAATGACGACCATATATTGCCGTAAATATGACGTAGGTCTTTGTATAGGAGAATGTTTCGAGTATTACCATATCAAAGCTAGGTACTGGGAATAACAATGTAATTCTGTTGTTCAGTGATGGAAAACTATCAAACTTTTCTGAGTGAATTAGAAATTCAAGTGTGTGAACAAGGATAAAAGAATGTACCAATATTGTAGCCTGATTTTATTTCCAATGCTGAATTGATTTCATGTGATAGTCCACTTTTTCTAGAATATGTATATAAATTTGTTTATTAATACTGCAAAAACTGACAAAACTGTGATTTTTATCCTGACAGTTTAAATCACGCCGGCACAGGGTAGGGACGCTATCTTGACTCACCCGGGCTCATAGTGTTAAACTTCATTTTTACTTTATATTTTAAATGGGTCTTGTTCTTATTTGACTGAAGATGTCCCGAAAGGGGGTCGAAACATGTCTCATTATTAGTCTTAATAGCAAAAAAGTTTCACAGTACTGTAAAGGTTGAATATTTGACATAATGATTTAACAAGTTAATAGTGAAGCAACTTGTCAATGAAAATAAGCCAGGATAGGTAGTCATTCCCGGTGGCCTAACATCTACTTCGCAGCCACTGGACGTATGTACTAATAAACCCTTTAAAGAGCATTTAGGTCGATTTTACAACAAGTGGATGATGCGTAGCGACCTTATACCACCTGAACTTGTCTCCAAGAGCTTCAAAAGGACTGGGATTTCAAATGCACTAGACAGATCTAAAGATGACGCAGTATGGCAGAGAGACAAAGAATCTGATACTGGTATGAACAGCGGCGAGGACGGCGTATCAGATACCGAAACCAGCCATAGCGAGACAGAAGATTTGGAATAAATTGTGTACTGGTAAATCCGTACTTCACAACAATGCAATCATTTTTTGCAAGTGTAATATTTTAACTTTAATGCTCAGATCACTGACAATTAACTTAATAACTTCATCTTTATTCTCAGGTTGTAGAAATGTTCGCTGAACTGTTGCGAATAATTACTAATTTTGATTTTCGACTATTTTAATACCACCCGCCACCGAATAAGACTTGCACCCATATTTTGAGGGAACAAAAAAAAAAAAAAAAAAGGGAAGTCAAAATTATTTACTATCCTTACTAACACACATCAAATGATTAGAAAATACAAATAAAAGTAAACAAACATTTCCAGAACGATATCCAACGAGCTCCTTTGCGATCTCTAATGCCTTTAGCTGACACATTTCAGTTGACACACCATATCCCAATTCCTGCCTTTCTGTCACATATTTATACAGTTTTTTCAATTTCTGGAAACTGTACACTCAGTCCACGAAAAGCTCTATGATCACCACTACATGTTAATAACACATTTTCCTTCTTTCTCCAATTGCAAATACATGACTCGTCAATATCGTATTTCGCACCAGCGGCACGATTTCCAATAATTTTGGCTTTCCGAACTACTTTCAGTTTCTCACTCGCGCTCAAGATCGCAAACACTTTGTGGAATTCAAGGTGATACCATATACTGAGAGCGGAGAGAGCATTGTTGCAAAGCCGTGCCTGTGGTGATGCCCAATTTAAGCACATTCAGAAAGATAAATTTCCCAAAATTTTAAACAAGACCCGCACCCAATTTTGGAAACGATATTTAAAAAAAACAGTGCAGATGGTATTCGAGATTATATGGTATTTTGATATATATACGCAAGTATTGTGTGCATCCTAAATTTGTATCAAATACAATCAGTTTTTCAGAAATATAAATTAACTTACCGGTATTAAAAATTCATCGCGTAAAGGCCGCATCCTACTATCTTTTTGAAAATTTTGGTATAAAAAGTGCAACGATTATGCGGTGAAATACGGTAAACACAGGTAGTTATTATGTTACTAAGCCTGTTGTCAATGATCAAATATTTGAGGCATGTAGTTTCAAAGGTGGCCAAATCCCATTTTTTATTGAATTTCAGATTCTACCACTATGGAATCTCTAATGAACACGTGACACTTTGGCGGTGAAACTGAGTTTCAAAACTGACTATAAACTGTTTAAAACTGCTGGTTAAAATGGCCATTATTTCATAAACGGTCAAGTCCATGTACTATTAGCTTCAAAACCGGCCAAATTTGTTTTCATCCAATGACAGAGTGGACATCGATCCCGTGACCAGCTGTAAGCATGTAAATGAACATGGCAGATTGTTGCAGATATGTGTTTTCTTGCAGAAAAAGTTAAATTTTGATTTAATTAATCATCTCCCTGAGTTAAATGTTCCTAAGGCTCCTAATACTCTTCTATTATGGAAGAAACAGAAAAGTGTCATTCCAGAAAACGTCAGCGAGACCAGTCTTCATGGAAACGGTCGCGAGAAAAAGAAATGAGGTTAGTACTTCAAAACAATGTCCTGATAGCCTTTATTGAAGTCTCGGTAAAATATTTTGAAGGCACAATAGTTGCTGACGGTTAGGTTTTAAACATTATAAAATCAAGTTTTGAATGTGATAAAGCATGCCATGCACGCTCACTTTCATCTTAAAATTAGCCACACAATTTAGGTTATATTTTTGTTGCTTTTGCGTTATGCTGAAATCACGTTTGTTATAAAGGTGTTTTTACCTGCATAGCCTATCATTAATAATAATATAAAAGAATTTATTGGACTCCAACCTATTCAATACATTACTGGATGTTAACATTTTTAGTTAACCATCGTTAAAATGGAGACATGTTTCGCCCTCCATGTGGGGCATCATCAGTCATATCAAAGCACCTCAAAATTAAACCAGACGTCTGGTTGGAAATTGTGAACAATATATGTAAGAAAGAATACATTAAAAACACGTACAAAGTCCTATCCTAAACGAAATAACAACAGACTAGTTACACATAGTAAAATACGCTAGTGGTTTCTTAATACAAAACTTCTCAGTTCCTCCAAAAATTCCTTAAGAAACACTTCACATTTCACAATAAACACCCTATTAAAAACTCAATAGAATTATGCGAAACTTTAAATAAATTTAATTTGCAGCCTAACCACATAATGTGCTCATTTGACATTACCAATATGTTCTCGAACATTCCCGCTAAAAAAACTATCGAAATCATACGAACTAATCTTTCTAAACACAGCACCTTAAGTCAGTTAGAAATAGAAGAATGCTTACAATTACTAACTTTCGTCCTTCATAACAATTATTTTACGTTCAATAATAAGATATACAAACAAGAAGGTCTAGCCATGGGTGATCCCATTTCGGGAATACTCGCCGAAATTTATATGGACAACCTCGAAAATAGTAAAATAACAAACAGCATTAACGGTTTGTGTCTTTGGCTACGCTATGTCGATGACACACTAGCAATAATAGACAAAAGCTGCAATAATAGTGAAGACATACTAACTTACTTAAACAGCCTTGACAATTGCATCAAGTTTACTAAAGAAGATGAGGACAATAATTTCATCAATTTTTTAGACATTACAATCACCAGGACCTTAAACAATTTCGATTTCTAGATTCACAGAAAACCTTCATTCACTCCCACAACCATAAAACAAAATTCTCTTCACCCACAATCGCACAAACAAGCCTCATTTTACAGTTTAGTGTACAGAACGTTAAAAATTCCCATGTCAACCGTCAATTTAAAAAAAGAAATAAGTACCATAAAAGAAATAGCTGTTTTCA
This sequence comes from Anabrus simplex, assembly GCF_040414725.1. Taxonomy (NCBI): domain Eukaryota; kingdom Metazoa; phylum Arthropoda; class Insecta; order Orthoptera; family Tettigoniidae; genus Anabrus; species Anabrus simplex. Next base: position 727,054,377 of record NC_090265.1, read on the forward strand.
ATGGATACAATCCCTCAATCATACAGAAAATAATCAATAAAGTGAAACTGAAATTGGCCACAAACCTCTCCCCAATAAAAATTAATAAGCCTAAATATGCATCATTCACCTACATTAACCCCATTATACATCAAATCGCTACCCCTTTAAAAAAACATGATATTAGGGTAGCCTATAAGACCCATAATTCTAATCAAAAGCTATTTTTCAACCACAATAAGATAAACTCGGACAACAATAAATTTTCGGGCTCTGGCATTTATAGACTGAAATGTGCTGAATGTAACAGTTCATATATCGGTCAAACTGGTAGGAGCTTTGCAATTAGATATGCAGAACATTTCAATGCCCAAAAGCACAATAAACACTCAGCCATGAGCATCCATATGAAAGACACCGGACATAGCTTTACCACAATCGAACAGGATCTCCAAATTTTAAAAAGACTAGATAAAGGCAGGCTCATGACCGAGTTCGAAAATTTATACATTTTTTTGGACCAAAAATATAATAAGAATAAGAATTTAAATGATCCAATAGACAACCAAAGCCCTCTTTACGAACAATTAATATTTTCGCTCAATAGTTTAAATCTGAAAGAAAAAAGACTTGTTAACATCCTCAAAACAAGCTCTCCAAGCACCCCCACTAAGCCGCTCAACTCATCACGCCCCTATTCTCCCTCCAATACACACAACTCCTCCCCAAGCGCCAATCACATACCCACAGCGCCGCCTTCTCAAATCCACTCCCCTCCTCTAAGACGTCACACGTACAACACGAGGAGCAGGACATTAGCGACAGCCAGTGCTCCACAAACCTCCTAACAATTAGGTAACAGCTCAACAGCTTTCAAGGTAAATTTTTAACTTTCACATTTTTCATTTCTCAATGATTTCCCGTTTCTTTTCTCTTTCCGTCATTTCACTTAACTAATTAAGACAAATCCTCCATTTTCAGATTTCCCTCACATGTAGGACAGCTCAAACACCGATTGCACTGCACAACATTTTCGACCGTTGCCCATTCAACCAACAACTGACTTTCCCACACTTCAACAACAAAATATACGCAAATTTTTAGTCAACTAGGAAGAACCTAATGATGTTTTTAACTATCTTCATTTGAAGCTGGTGTTGTTTTAACTCTGTCTTAGCACAGCAAAAGCTGTTCACTTGCACTGTGCACTCCATTCAAATAGAGAGTGACCAACGGAGTTGACTACCTCATGAATCCTAGGGCGAATTATTTTGGTTGGAGCCAAATTACAAATAGACAAATTGGAATGTTTTACATCATCAATTTTAACAATTATAAATAAGTGTACAGTAATTATAAATTGTGTTTTATTTTGCCAACATTTGTATATACTACGCAGAACTACCATCGAACTCAATACCATACGGACTTTGATTACTTCCATTTTTATACTGTGCATATGATAACCTCATTTTAATATTAAGAAACCACTAGCGTATTTTACTATGTGTAACTAGTCTGTTGTTATTTCGTTTAGGATAGGACTTTGTACGTGTTTTTAATGTATTCTTTCTTACATATATTGTTCACAATTTCCAACCAGACGTCTGGTTTAATTTTGAGGTGCTTTGATATGACTGATGATGCCCTACATGGAGGGCGAAACATGTCTCCATTTTAACAATGGTTAACTAAAAATGTTAACATCCAGTAATGTATTGAATAGGTTGGAGTCCAATAAATTCTTTTATATTATTATTATTATTATTATTGAGATTCTTTCAATACGGAAAATAAAATGATTTTCATTACTTGCAATAGCTTATCATTGTCGCATAACCTTCCTCTAAAGAGGATACTCCTTCCTCCTTTCAGGTATTCATCAAAGTGTTTACCTGATTATCCTACCTGCAATCATAGAGGGAAGAAAAGTGAAAATTACCGAAAATGAATTATATTTAAAAATTTCAGCATGCATTTTGTGCATGCCATACTAAATAAAGCCAGGATGCTTTTATTTTGAAGTACTGTTCAAGTTCCCTACCCACACAACGGCGGAGCAGAAGTTAAGTTTGTTCAGAAAAGGGAATAACTATCGAGTACAATATTGTGAATCAAGTTGGGATTCGACTTCCAGTGTCCCATGGTTTAAAAGGAATGGACTTCACGTTCCTGTAGAGACTAGATGAAAGATTCCTATTTTCATCATATATTCAACACTCAGTTCAACATCACTTTTAAAGCTCCATCGACTGATGTTTGTTCAAAATGTCTGCAGTTGGCTGAAAATTTGAAACAAGAGACTGGTAAAAATAAGAGAAGCAAGTTAATGATCGAGACAAGAGTACATAAACTGAGATATAGGAAATTTTATAATATCTTAAGGGAGGAAAAGATCGGACTGTTGACAATTGCTTGTTGTTTTAAGGGGCCTAACATCGAAGGTCATTGGCCCCTAATGGTATGAAATGAAAGAACAAAAATTTCAAAGGCATCCAGTGACCAAAATAAAAATAAAATATGTCATGAAGAATGAATGGATGGAGAGGAACCCAACAAAACACAAAACAAACAAACAAACAAACAAACAAACAAACAAAAACCAGTGGATCAGACACAAAACAGATCGAAAATAACATTATTACCGACCAAGGAACCACTTATAAAGCACAATGATGCTTGGTGTCTAAAGGGGGTGCAAAATCCACGTCTAAGGCCCCACAGAATGATACATGTCGCGAGTAAAATAGGACCATGGTATGTGTCATGTTGGGGTATTAATCAGAAGTAGCGAAGACTCATGGTGTTCCACAAAAGATGGTACTACTCACAAGTATTGCAATACGTACAAGTAACGCAGACCTATGGTGTGTCTCACACAATGGCGCAACTCATAGCCAACGCAAACCGAGAAGGTTCCCCAGCTAGGTGTACTAAACACGGGCGCCAGTATTCCCGTGGTGTTCCTCACATAGTGGGTACTAATCACAGGCAACGCAGACCCACGGTGCTGCTCATATATAGTGGTACAACTCACAGGCTACTCCCAGAACCGCGGTTTTGCTCACATGGGTACGATGCACGGGTACTAGAATCCACCAGGCCAGGCTTTTACTGCTACTAATCACAAACCTATTTTGTACCAAATTTAGTGGTACTACTCGCAAGTACAGGCAACCTATGGTGTTCCCCGCATGATGGTATGATTCAAAATTAGTTTCATGGTTCTAATTCAGTCAGCCCTTGGTCGCCCCTTTTAGTTGCCTCTTACGAGAGGCAGGGGATACCGCGGGTGTATTCTACATGTGCGTCCCCCACCCGCAGGGGGTAGTGTGTTTGGTCCGCGAGAGGTATTTTATTTCCCTCAAGTCCACCGGCAAGCCGGTTAGGAACCCCCTATCCGCCACCTGGGAGTATCACCTCTCCCCCTGCTACGCCAACGTAGCAGGTTCGTGGGACTGCTGACAATTGATACAGTCATTTCTGAAAGGGCCTTACTCCAAAATCTTAAGTTTTCAAGAGCAAAGAAAAACATTCTGTGGGTGAGTGTATGGAATGTAATAGGATGGGCTTTCCAATGTTGAAAGAACATAATGAAATGGATATCATACCATTACTACAGTTGCTAAGCTTTGCAATCTCTTGGAAAAAAATAAGTACAAAATCTTGGAATAAGGTCCTTTCCTTGAGGAAGTAATTCATACGCATAGTCAAATTAGGTTTTTAGTAGTGTTCAATCAAAGTACATACAAAATGGCTTTACTGACCATCATCACCAGCAGTGTTACGTACAGGCCATTTCATTAAATCATCGTAGAAATACCTATATTCATGCAAAATATAATCAAGTAAACGTTGAATGCCTTGCATTTTGTTCCTGTTAATAGCCACTGGGCCTGTGTAAGCCTTTTCAAAATTAAAAACAACAGACACTCCCGGAAATAAAAGATTGAATGTATGCTTCTGTAATCCTCGTACATATTCAGAAGCCACAACACCTGACTGTAACTTACTATGTTCAAAATGCATAAAGGAACATGCTTGAAACCTGACTTTCTGGCTTTTTGGAACATGTCAACCTTGTGTTTCGTTCGACAACCCCCCTTTACTACAGTATGTTGGCCACCACTTTAAGAAGTTGTAGATATCTTCAGTTTCTATTAGTTTTAGGGTGAACTTACGATTTCTGGAAGCATTGGCAATCATTTCATGATATTCTTTCACCGTATACACTCTATCGACTCTTCTGGTTACACGTTTCACCATGGAAATTTGCTATCACATACATTACCCGAATGTCCACGAATCGGAAAAAACTGTTCCACTTTATCAAAGCGTTTAGTGTCTACCAAAGATGCACACATTCGAATCATACAGTGATTCCTATTTTGCCCAACACAACTGTCAGAAAACAAACGTAGATCTTTGACTTTTTTTTTATATAATCAAATACGAAGGAGCACACTTCATTTGCTCTGTTCTTTGCCTTCAAAACACTTGTCATGGAAACTAGAAAGAGGCAAAACAAATAAAACATGATTTTGTCATTCTATATTCAGATGCAATATGCACTAATAAAAGTACTAATATACTGATACAGCTATGAAAGCATTGTGCTGACCTGCATTGTTCACCGGTTTTTCTTTCTGCAACATGTTTACCTTTACGGGTAGTATACTCGTGACCTTTCACTCTTGCTGTTTTTATAACATTCTGTTCGAAATTTTGAACGTTACACTCTTCTTTCTTTCTTTTCTTGGTACTTTACGCAATTTTACATCTCACAACACATGTTCAGAAATAACAACAGTTGAACTACAAAAAGCGAATCGTATTCGATAGATGGCATGCGATGATGTTCATCATTGAAAGGGCATTATTCCTAGAGTAAAGCCCTTTCCAAAATAACGTCGCTATAACGAAGTCGCAAACACACACTTTCAATGTGTGGGATGTCCTTTTCATGCAGAAAAATGTATTTATGTGTATAGATTCTGGTACCGTTCTTAACTCATTTTGTCAAAATTTGGAATAAGGCCCCTTGAAAAATGACTGTATCAATTGTATTTGATTGCCAGAAGAGCCTGGTCCTGCCCAAACTATGTGATCAAAGTGCCTATTATAGCAGGCAGTTCTACTGCTACAATTTTACTATAGTGAAAGGATGATCACATTCCAAAACTTCCAAAGAAACCGTATCAATATACACCTGGTGTAAAAATGAGGGACTAAGGCTTCCAATCAGAGAGTGTCCGCAGTATGCCATGAACTGCAAACTAGTGTTTTACTTAGCATAAACACTGTGTGCCTTGCAGCAGATGGATGTACAGGGCAAAATAAAAACATAGCAATGTTGACAATGTGCTGTAAATGGTTTTTTGATGCACCAGCTCACATCAGGAATATTCTAATAATTTTTCCAGTTGTAGGACAATCATATTTATCTCCAGACAGGGTATTTGGGAGAATTGAGAAGGAGGTAAGAAGAGCAGAAACTATATTGGACCCAAGAGATTATCACAATATCTTCCAAAGTCACGGATCAGTGAAGGTACTTGGAGAAAGATGGAATGCTTACAACTGGAAAGAAGATGCTCTCAGTGTCATCAAGCCAACTTCTGCACTGCATTTCAGGTTGTCACAATGTAAGAGGTTCCTTTTAAGATGAAGTGCTAAAACAGGCAATATTCTTGTAAGAGGGGAAGAATTCTAACACGCCGACACTGGATTACAAAAAGGCATCACTAAGAAGCATAAAAATTTCCTTGATGTGAATCCCAAACAACTTCCGATTAGAATACCTAAAAAACAAGATAAAGTAAAAGATGTGAACAATCTATCAAAACATTTTGGTTGTGAATGGAGAAAATGGGATGATTTACAGTGGTACAAAAATGTTTTTGATAATGGCAACATTCAGGAACAGGCAGACAATGAGATAACTTGTGTGAAAATGTATATCAAGACATTAAAATTACTTGAAATCAGCGTTGTCAATTTGACAGTTTGTCATACAATGGTGAATGTGATGTGATGTATTCAAATGAATCAGTAACTTGAATATAAAATTATTTCTTAATAGCAGTGTTGATTTCTTTTGCAATATAACAAAGTTTTTAAGCTACCCACTTAACTGAAGTTTTGAATCACACCTGGCCAAGTCCATATTGATGAGTTGCAAAAATGGCCAAGACCTAAAGTCAGTTTCAAAACTGGACAAGCCCATTCTTTAATTACCGGTATATATATCTTTAAAAGTAATACTGTATTTCCCTACCAAAAAAAAAGTGCTAGAGATGGATAAAAATGCATCAACTAAAATACTGTGACACATATGGTGTTATTTTGAGCCCACAATATATGTAGAAGTTTTTGTCTCTCATGAAAAAAACAAGTTGACGGACTTGGCCATCTCTGAAACTAGACACTTCACTTTCGAATACTGAAAATTTTGGTATAAAAAGTGTGACGATTATGCGGTGAAATACGGTAAACACAGGTAGTTATTACGTTAATAAGCCTGTTGTCAATGATCAAATATTTATCAAATTCAAGACTTCACATGTTCACTTTTTTTTTTTGCTAGTTGCTTTACATCACATCGACACAGACAGGTCTTATGGAGACGATGGGACAGGGAAGGGCTAAGAGTGGGAAGGAAGTGGCCATGGCCTTAATTAAGGTACAGCCCCAGCGTTTGCCTGGTGTGAAAATGGGAAGCCACGGAAAACCACCTTCAGGGCTGCCAACAGTGGGGTTCAAACCTACTATCTCCCAAACACTGAATACTGGCCGCACTTAAGCGACTGCAGCTATTGAGCTCGGTCACATGTTTACTTGTCAAATCGCTTTCAATACTTGACAAGTCTTCAGAAGTCTTTGATAGAATTGAACGATTAGAATAAGTTCTAATTGACCTTCAAGACATGCTGGGATTGCTGGAACGGGAATCAAAACAACGAAGATCACTTTGTCTTCATGACCGAGGGATGTTTTGTGTGTATTAATTGCCAAGTCTGAGGCACATCCCTGGCTATATTCACTGGACCCCGTGGAGTACCACAATCGAATTAATAAGACTGAAGAGTACGAGGATATTGCAAGAGAAATATCTCAATGAAATGGGCAGCTTTTATGTATATTACCTTATGGTAACCTACAAATAAACACTATCAGCAATGTAGACATGATATGGGATTTTGGGCTTATGCCGTGTCAAAACAAGGTGAAACTCCTTACGTTTCACAGAGAACTTTGCTCCGCGTCTTCAGAAGCAAATCCCGGCTGTCTACGAGGAAGTCTTCTACAATAATGAGGGTTTGAATTTAAGAATGCATTACTGTTGGAGCTGTAGTGATACAATATATCAATAATAAGAAATTCAGTAGATTTTTGTAAAAGTTTGGAAAGTTTCAAACTTCTGCCGCATCATTACTTATGTTCATATGACATAAATAATATGTATGCAAATATCCCATCAGTAAAACAATAGAACGAATTTAACTAGTCAAGGTCGTCTAGGGAAGTAAAAGATTGAAAGATTCATGAAAATTCTACAGATCGTCACAAAAAACAACTATTTTACGTTCAACAACAATATTTATAGTCAAGAGGAATTACCAATGGGAGCTCCAGCCTCGGGTATCCTAGCCAGTATTTATTTAGACCATCTAGAACACCGCAAAATAATTGGAACACGGACGTCCGGCAAAGGTTTGGTGTCGCGCCCATCATAGACAAAGTGAGGGAAGCCCGTCTCCGCTGGTACGGCCACGTCATGAGAAAACAGGACGATTCAGTTGCCAAAACAGCGCTCCACATCAACCCAGAGGGAACAAGACCACGAGGAAGACCGGCAAAGAGATGGACTGACAACATCGGGCAGACATGCACAGTGTTGGCTTAACACCAGAAGATGTCAACGACAGACAGAAATGGAGATGTAGCAAAGCAGCAGACCCTGCAAGTCGGGATTAATGCTAAGAAAGAGAGAGTTTAAATTACAATAAAGAGAATTACTTAGATTCAACAATCTATGAACTTAAGTGTGATAAACGTTTTGTCACGTACATGGGGCAAACAGGTAGGAATTTTCAAACTAGATATCTTGAACACGTTAATGCCAATAGACACAAGAAATATTCTGCTATGAGTGTCCATATGGGAGATACTGGTCACCAATGTACTGGCTTAAATAGGGACTTGACCATTTAAAAAAAAGTGAGCAAAGGGAACCTGATGAGCAATTACGAAAATATTTATATAGGTTTGGACCAGAGTATTAGCACAAACAAAAATTTGAATGACGTACATGAGAACAAAAATCCGTTATATGAAAAGATACAGTCGCTTTTATCATCACGAAAAATTAATAATTTGAAGCTACCTCCTACATAACAAAAATCCCACCCTCCGTTCTACATAGAGGCCGAGCTATTTCCCCCTCCCCTACTAATAACACTGCTCCACCCCACCTACTGCCCCCATTTAAGTTCCGCCGGGTGAGAGGAAACATAATTATAACACGCGCAGTAGCGTGGCGAGAAGCAAGTCAGAGCGAGGGTCAGATGTGAAACAGCTATAGGGAGTTTCACCAACTTTGATGGTAAGCTTTTATGTCATACATTCGTGATGGAAACTCATTTCTTAAATTCCCAGGGGTTTTAAACCTATTAATTTTATATATCTCTTTCTTTCCAGACCTTGTCTTTTAAAAAGGAATATTCAGAAGAATATGGTGGTCACACAGCGCAGATCTTTGCCATACGACAGGCTATCTCAAAAGCATTAGATTCCTTCTACCAGAAATAGCTTATTTTTTAAAAAGGAATTTCCATTATGAATTAAAGCTATTAAATATTCTGATGTGTATTTGGTCCCATATTCCTATTCTGAGGCCAGAATTTAAATCTCCCTCAGTCAGTACACTGAAGCTACCAGCTACTAGCATTGGATGTCATATTTTCAAGAAATGTCATTCAAATTTTAACACTGAAGAAAATTTTTTTTTGCAAGAAGTGATGAACAATTTTATGTAAATAGTGTGTATATTTTGTCTTTAGTGTATTCTCAAACAATTCATAAAGGACATGGGTTCTTCCATTTTTAAATTATTAGACAGCAACAATGAGCATTGTAATCTGTTATGAGACGTTATGGCTGGCATGTCATATTTTCAAGAAATTTCATTCAAATTTTAACATCGAAGAACATTTTTTTTTTTTTTTTTTTTTTTTTTTGCAAGGAGTGATGAACAATTTTATGTAAATAGTGTGTATATTTTGTCTTTAATGTATTCTCAAACTGTTCATAAAGGACATGGGTTCTTCCATTTTTAAATCATTAGACAGCAACAATGAGCATTGTAATTCGCTACAAGACGTTATGGCTGAAGAAGTCTCTCAAATGAGATGAAACATGTTCCAAAGTACATTTAATATATTTTTAAATAGTTTTCACTTATAAAGTGAAGTGTACTGATTGGGTGGATCATTAAATCTAACACTAGTTCTTAACTTTGGCTATTTCTAGCCGGATGCCCTTGTAAGACAGACCCTCCGATGAGGGTGGGCAACATCTGTTATCTGTAAGTAACAGCGTGTTATTGTGGTGGAGGATAGTGTTGTGTGTAGTGTGTGAGTTGCAGGGATGTTGGGGACTGCACAAACACCCAGCCCCCGACCCGATGGAATTAACCAATGAAGGTTAAAATCCCTGACCCGGCCAGGAATTGAACTGGGGGCCCTTTGAACCGACAGGTACTGCACTGACCATTTAGCCAAGGAGCCTAACAAACTTGTTTGCTCATCCCGAGGTGGTGCAGCTCTTTTCAGCCACTCCCCCAATGGAAGTGAGCTGCAGGCACCATTTCAACCACATACCAGCCCTCCTGCCATTTTTAACCTTTTAAGTGCTGAGTTACCAGTTGACTGTTTGGTACCTCAGTGCTGAATTTTTTTCATTCGTATGTAAAAAATTTTCTAGAACCTTCAATTTTTAACTTATCAGTGGGGTGATTAGCTTAACATGTTTATAAATATTAGTTGTTTATAAACCAAAATGCAAATGGAAAATCCCACACTTATGTTCAATAGTATTTTGAGAGAAAACAAAATTACACTTATGTGCCCATGCGTGGTGAACCATGCTCCATTAGCATGTTTCTCAAATGCAATGTTTTACTATGCAAATGAGTTGTGTCGACCTCAGTTCAAGGAAAAACTCATGTATTTCCATCGATGCGCTACAGAGCGCAGCACTCTGCATGATGTGTATTGACGATCTTTTCTGTTACGAGACAACTAGGTTTTATCTTTTTCACGCATATCTTTGCCTTGCTTGCTCGAGATATTTTAACAATGGAGCACAGGCGGCCCGGAATTGCCTTTCTCTGTTTTAGGTGGATTTTTAACTTATTTAAAAGAGCCTTTACTACATTCATATTGTAAGTTAAGTATGGATATAACACGTATGTGCTTATAGTTGTTACTTTATTATTACGATGTTGTAAACATTTTTTTACAATCCTTGATCACTGGTCGATGTGCGTCTTCGTACTTTGGTGCGTGTAATGGCCTGTGTGAGTGCCTGTGCTTGTTATTATGATCACTGTTCATCTGGAATTTTGGTCTCCGACTCATCGCATTTTTGGTGCACTTCGTTTTGTTGTACTTCGCCAGCTATGAAGCCATGACTTTCGTGTTGACTAAAAGTTTCATTTGGGTCGTACAAAACTCGAGCTTGATGGGCTTTGGTATGTGATCGTGCCTGTTTTCCCTGATTATATAAAGAAATATATATACAGTTATATTGTGCTCCCGCAGTGCACACTACTTGTTGGAATAAGCGACACCTGGGAGTGTGTTAAGGTGAGTCATGTGATGTGTATTGGCACCTCCTGTGAATGTTTTGAATGAATGCTGGTGTCTGAACGAAGTGAAAAATGGGCTATCGATTAGTTTATTTAAATTTTGATTTTAAAAAATTTGATCTTCTTTCTGTACCTTATTTTCTTTTCTTGGTACAGCATTGTTATTTATTTGGCCATGTCTTTACTTTGGGCTCGGCCTAACCATGTGTCGGCCATGTCTATATTCTTATTTTCTGTCATCGCGCATGCCTGTAAATCCTTTGTTGTTTTATATCTGTGGACCAGAGATGCTGTACTCAGCACTTTGTTGATACCTTCCCTTAATTTCTTGCGTTTTTATGTTGATCTCTCTGGACGTGTGGGCTGACATTCTTTTGTGAGTGGGAGGCTTCTATTGTTGTTTCGTGGATAGCGAAAGGAAAGATATGTGGTGTGAATAATGTAATGGAAGATAGGAAATTTGATTGGAATGCTAATTGTAACGATGTTGTTACTGAATCAGTGAGGTGGTAATAATATATTTTTAGTGTTTCATTATTAATTATGTTGAGCTCACTCCATGATGTCTAGAAGTACGCTTGAGAAGGTATCTTCATGTTTTATTTATTGGTTTGTCTTGTACAATTGGCCTCTTTTCCATGCTTCTTGATTCAAATACTACTTTATTAATAAACCCTGTCCTTATGTTTATTCAGCGTTTCATTTATAGTAGTCTTGGATAATCATCCTTGTTCATTAATAACGAGGGCCATCTTCAGTTCAGGGCTGTTTTTCTGCCTTCCCTAATCGGGGCCCGCACCTCAATTCTCCCGATATGCGCATTTATTTACATCGTGTTAGATATGTAGGGGAGGGGGTCCGGCTCAATGCATTACCTTTATACAAAGCAAAGAGCCCAAAATAATTATTTCCTAAAATCTGTAGGCAACTAATTCATGTAACTTCTTAGAAGTGTATAAGTTGATATTTTAAAATACTTTCCTAACCTGGAATGTGGTGATAGTTATATGTTTTCTACTGGTTTTTTGTGATGCCAATTTGTTCAACTATCTCCACCAACTCCACTGGCACAAAAGTTTCTAAAAAATCAATGATTTTTGGGTTGTCATCAAATACTACTTGGTCCTCCGAGCCCGTCACAGTTACTTGAAACTCTGGTGAAGAAAAGTAATCCATCCGCCACGAAAATAGTTATAAAATAGCTTTTGTACTCACCGTGTTTTTCTTCTTTCGTTTAGAAGGAGGCTCTTTTTCTCTCCCACATACAATATTTTCGGCACTCTCACTTTCAAAATCGCTTAACAGTTCATTAAATTGATCATCTCTATCATCACTTTCCGCTGTGGTTAATAACTGAAAGATTCTGTGATCCGAAATAACATCACTGCAAGAGAAACCAGATTGCTGTTCCGCCATGTTCGTTTACATCACAGATGAACTTCATACACGGCTACAAGAAGCTCTGTAAGTTACTTCCCGAAGCTATAATCACTGATCAATTAGTTCTACATAATGCCCAACAGATGGCAGAACATGTCAGAGATTAAATTGGCACTCGAAAGTGAACCGGGAAACTTAAAAAAAAAATTCTCACGCACTGTCTATAGACAGGAGTAGCAGTGGTGGACGGCCGCGTCAGCTCGTCTATAGGCGGGCGTAGCACTCATCGAGTTAAATTTCTGGCAGTACCGGGAATCGAACTCAGACCCCCGAGGACGGCAGCTACTAACACTAACCCTTACGCTACGGAGGCGAACATCTTCCCACTGAACATAAACGAACCGAACTTACCAAGTAACAGTTCCCACACCAGATCCAAAGTCAAGGAGTGTACGAGGTTTGAATTCTGGAAGTTTGAGTCTCATCTCTGAGAGTACAAAGTGCACCACAGCGTAATCGGCAGCCGCTCTACCAACCAGGTACACCAAAGACTGGTGTGCGTTGTACTGTATGGGCTGCCATGGGTATGTACGGTGCTTCACCAGCTTCTGGATCTGTCCTTGGTACCTCACTCGAAAGAGCTCCCTCTCTTTCTCTGAAAGTCTCGAACCATCAACACCATCTGCAGTAAAACAGTTGGAAATATCACTGTCAGCTCACTTCAGTCATTTTTCACAATTAACTACATAAAAATACACATACAAATTAAATAAACATAATTATTTCTCGATTGAAGCTGTCTTACTTTTTAAGAGATCTGGGCACAGCTTTCCTCACAAGTTGAGAATACTAGACTTTAAGACCTGTGATGACCCTCACCTAGTTAAAGAGGCTATGATGGTCTGTACTGTAGACATGTTCTACAGACTGGCTTATAGCATTTTCTGCGGAAGGTTAAAGAGCGACATTCTGATGTGTTCTTTCACCCTGGTTCTAACAAGCCTTTTTGCCATGCTAAGATTTGTCATCTGTCTGTGTGACGTCATTCGAAGGTTCAGATTTATAGTAAAGGCATATAATTTGAAGGGACGTATGGCACAGGCTAAGGCTGTTGTCTGTTTGACACAATGCAATATGATCAAGAAGCCACTAGATTGGGTTAAAACTTTACTAACTGTACACCACGATTCACTCCCGTAAAGCAAAGTTGGTCTGAAAACAGACCGACGTAAAGATAGTTTCGTCCGGGAGCTGACTTCCTTCTTACAGAATACTGTGAATCACAACAGCGAGCTCACTGCATTACCTTTAATACACCTTGATTCAATCTCACTTACTATATTTCCATCCTGAAAGAACACACATCCTAAATACTTGAAATTATCTACCTGTTCAAGCTTTGTATCACCAATCTGACATTCAGTTCTACTCATTTTACTCATTCGGGACAAATATTTTAGGTTCCCTATGGGAACCAATATCTACATCATTTGATGGCCAGGCAGGCATCAATTTTTGAAAATGAGACATAGCTCTCATAGTGCATTGGCACTGCTGGTGGCTTCAAGTAGCCTATGCAGTGGCCTCCACGGTATGCACTAGCCTTGCGTCTTGGGTGGTGTGCTAAGTCCCAACTGACGAGCCTAACTTAGCACACGAGGGCGAAACGCAGGCAACCAAGAATGAGTTAGCTGGAAAGTTTATAATGTCCAATAACGGACCATTATATTGGTATTATAAATTTACTCATTCGGGACAAATATTTTAGGTTCCCTATGGGAATCAATATCTACATCATTTGATGGTCAGGCAGGCATCAATTTTTGAAAATGAGACATAGCTCTCATAGTGCATTGGCACTACTGGTGGCTTCAAGTAGCCTATGCAGTGGCCTCCACGGTATGCACTAGCCTTGCGTCTTGGGTGGTGTGCTAAGTCCCAACTGACGAGCCTAACTTAGCACACGAGGGCGAAACGCAGGCAACCAAGAATAAGTTAGCTGGAAAGTTTATAATGTCCAATAACGGACCATTATATTGGTATTATAAATTTACTCATTCGGGACAAATATTTTAGGTTCCCTATGGGAATCAATATCTACATCATTTGATGGCCAGGCAGGCATCAATTTTTGAAAATGAGACATAGCTCTCATAGTGCATTGGCACTGCTGGTGGCTTCAAGTAGCCTATGCAGTGGCCTCCACGGTATGCACTAGCCTTGCGTCTTGGGTGGTGTGCTAAGTCCCAATTGACGAGCCCAACTTAGCACACGAGGGCGAAACGCAGGCAACCAAGAATGAGTTAGCTGGAAAGTTTATAATGTCCAATAACAGACCATTATATTGGTATTATAAATTTACTCATTCAGGACAAATATTTTAGGTTCCCTATGGGAATCAATATCTACATTATTTTTGTAAAAGCGCTAAGAATCTCTGCTATTTTAAACTTGATATGTGAGTCAATGGATACCTAACCCTATATTTTACATATAAAATGACTCTCGATTTACGCGAATTCACTATGCGCGGCAATTCTGCGGAACACAACTAACGCGTATAACGAGGTATACCTGTATGTACAATTCCCTGTCTGCATCAACCCTTGTTTGAAGCCATTTCTGATAAGCCTTTTTTTTTTTTTTTTTTACGTTTACAAGCTGCTCTCACTTCATCATTCCACCAAGATGTTCCTATCTTTACACACAGTTGTTATAGTTGGAGACCAAACATGACGACCTCGCCTCACACTACTACTCTCCAGCGGCAACCCGGTGTTTATTAGCGGCTTACAGAATTTACTATGTCTACTGTAGCTGGGGTTGCCAAATCCTCCACTACATTCGACACAAAGAAAGGATAAGACTGAAGAGAGTATGGAAGAAAGTGGCTTGGCAACCTCTCCACACCAAACAAGGATGATTTAGAACTCGTTAACTAAGAAGGGTGCAGGGTGAGAACGACTACTGGCTTCCAGCTCGCTTCCTGGAAATGAGGCCATCATGTTTTGTCCCCAACTATTCTAGGCATTCCCTTGCTGTTTCTATTACAGCATCCCTGTATGCCACCCATTCCCTTTCTATATGCTGAACCTGCTTACTGTCCACTGTTCAGAACTTTTCACTAATTATATTCGTGTACTTCTGTCTAATTTTCTCGTCCTGGAGATTTTCTACCCTTATTCGTTTGCAGACAGATTTCACTTTCTCTATCCTAGGCGTAGAGATTACTTAATTCACTACAGATCTGATAGTTGTCTGTATCATCAAAAAATCCTCGAAAAACCCACACATTCCTAACAGATTTCCTGAATTCGAAGTTGGTTAATACATAGTCTATTATGGATCTGGTACCCCTTGCCTGCCATGTGTAGCAGTGAATAGCCTCATGCTTGAAGAATGCATGCGTTACTGCCAAACCCATACTAGCACAGAAGTCCAGCAGATGCTTCCCATTCCTATTAGCTTCCATATCTTCCCCACATTTACCAATCACCCTTTCGTATCATTCAGTTCTATTTCCAACTCTTGCATTGAAATCGTCCATTAGCACTATCCTATACTTGCTGTTGACCCTGATCATGATGTCACTCAATGCTTCATAAAACTTGTCAACTTCATCCTCATCTGTACCCTCACATGGTGAATATACTAAGACAATTCTTGTCCTAATTTCTCCAACTACTACATCTACCCACATTATTCGCTCATTTACGTGCCTAACAGAAACTATGTTCCTGATTACTATTCCTGATGAACGGCGCTACCCCAGACTCTGCCCTTCCCTTTTTAACACCCATCAAGTACACTTTATAATCTCCTACCGGTATCTCTTCCTTGTTATCTCCCTTTACCCGAATATCACTTACTCCAAGCATATCCAGATGCATACACTTTGCTGACTCAGCCAGTTCTACTTTCTTTCTTCCATAAGCCCCATTAATATTGATAGCTCCCCATCGAATTCTATTTCGTTCGCCAAGTTGAATCCAAGGAGTCCCTCGCCTGTCAATGGGAATGGGACTCCGTTACTCCCATATTTCCGAGGCTTGCTTAAAATGTTCTGAGCTTGGTAAATTTGTGAAGCAGGATGCTACTCTACTTACACATAGTCCAAGTGAGGATCTCTCCTCTAACAGGTTAGGAACCACTGGTGGATTGTACAGTCCTAGCCGCCTGAGCATAGGGAGGGCCATGTCCGAGATGCCCACTCCCATTCCATAGCAAATGGTATCCCGACTCTCAGGACCACTTACTGGGCAACTCAGCCGTTGCCCATGGTTCACGAGCTAGGATGTGACTACAGTAACCCACACCATAAAGCAACTTGTAAATATAAAATTACACGCAAGTTTTGCACCTATTCTATTTCGTCATCTCCTTATCAAGCTTACATGAAATGGTCTGGAATTTCACCTCGACTGCTACCCAAAAACGCTGCCTTGTGTCACAGTAACTGTCACTCGGCTAGTGAACAGCCCCCATATGGCAACCAGTGATTTCCATCTCTTCCAACCGTTGAATAAGCACCTGGGAATGGCGAGAGATTTAACGACAACATGGCCGCTCAGTATGCTGTCATGACATGGCTTCAGGAACCGAATGCTGGCACCGATGCCTTGGTGTACTGTTGGAGCAAGTGCTTGCCTTACTACTGTGCTGTATATCCTTATACCCTACCTGTGCGAGCTTATTTCTTGAAATGACTTTGCACTCTCCACCCTTCTCAACTTCTTAAAAGCAATCAAATCCACATCCTTATGGCCACGCATTTAGTGCCTTTGCTCAGCATCTCCCCTCAGTAACAACATGTACAAGTTTACGACTACGCCCCAGCATGAAGTCTGGACGATGAATCTCAGAAATTTTCTCTTATATTACATATAGGATCGATGGAGTTCACTGCCAATGCTGAGGGCCCTTGTCCCTAGGGATACATTTACTTTCATATGAAAATGTAAAGAAATTGTGCAATAATGTTCATACCAGCCACATCAACTGGTAATGATATTGGCTGAAATATATTAAATATGACATCACTCCCAGAATTCAACACAGACAGATTGCATTACCAACCATGCTGCAGCAGCAACTAGTTTAACCCTTATGTTGTAAACAAACCAACAGTGAGAATTTAATACTCACACATACTCTTAAACAAATCAATACGTGCTCCCTCACTACCAACTTTCACCACATACAAGTACACGTGGAACGACTGTCCTTTGTTAACTTAACGCGGAGGCCGTGGTTGGGCAGTGCACAAGGCTGCTAACCTGTCTACTTAGGAACTAAGGGGCTAGTGGTGGAAAGGTGAATTAAAACTTTTTCCTTACCGTAATTTTTTCCTGAGAGAGATTGTCCTACGGTGACATGCTATTCTGTATGCCACACCGTTTCCTTTTCACATTTTCCTTTTTTTTTATCTTTTTAGCTTTTATTTCACACAGGTTGACAACAGAATCTAATCATCATTATTTACAGGAATTAGGCTATGTCACAACACATTTTACATTGGCCAAATAGGAATGCAAGTAGCTACTTCAGCAATGGAAAATTGTATGTGCTATTCTTCATTAGTTTATAAAAGTACATGCACTTCTGGGGGTGGGACGGTGGGTTCCTGGACATCGCAATGAACACATCTCTCTTCTGAAACTAATTCCAAGTTAATTTTCATTAATTTCTAGTTCCTTATTTTGTTATAAACCTTCAGTAGTGAGATGTCAAATTTTACCCCAAACATCATCTAACCCCTGTAAATAAACTTAACGTATCTTACTGTGCAAGGAAATAGAGCTTGGGCATGCCATGTTTTATCAACAGTTGGTAACATGCCTGATAATCCTATGAACAAGTAATGTAAGATGCTAGTGACAAGAGAACATCAATATGCGCACCGCACCAGGTCTGTGACAATAATATAGTTTTTTTTTTTTTTTTGTTATTGGTTTTACGTCGCACCGACACAGATAGGTCTTATTGCGACGATGGGACAGGAATGGGCTAGGACTGGGAAAGAAGCGGCCGTGGCCTTAATTAAGGTACAGCCCCAGCATTTGCCTGGTGTGAAAATGGGAAACCACGGAAAACCATCTTCAGGGCTGCCGACAGTGGGGTTCGAACCCACTATCTCCCGAATACTGGATACTGGCTGCACTTAAGCGACTGCAGCTATCGAGCTCGGTATATTATAGTTTAAAAATGTGAGCAATTTTCCAAAAAGAGCAAAATATTAGGCATTTCATTCTGCATCAAATCGTACATTGAGTTGTAAGCCGAAATAGAAGAAAACCACTTCTACGATGGATCCGAGTGGCTTTTTAACCAATTATGCAACTCATTCCCAAAAGATCCATTTTCCCTTTAAAAAATATGATCAGCACCACATTCCGTTTGAATCCTGACTAATGTATTTGGGATTCTTGAAATGATAATTCACCGACTGAGTTGCACATAAAACTGGAGATCCTGTGACTTTCCATACAATTTGAACAATTTGAATTTCAAAACTAAAAGCTTGCGTGTTTTGTAGGTTTTTCCAGACTATTACAGCCAATCAGTGCTCCAGAACATCAACTAGTCTTAAATTAACTACGGCCAGAAACCTCTTCTGATAACTTCTCATAGCTTACTTATCTCGCTATTTGCTTTACATCGCACTGGCACACATAGGTCTTTTGGTGATGATGGGACAGGAAAGACCTAGGAATGGGAAAGAAGCGGCCGTGGCCCCAGCATTTGTCTGGTGTGAAAATGGGAAACCACAGAAAACCATCTTCAGGGCTGCCAACAGTGAGGTTCGAACTCAATATCTCCCGGATGCAAGCTCACAGCTGCGCGCCCTTAACCACATGGCCAACTCGCACCGTCTTACTTATCTTAAATGACTTTACATCAAATAAGGTAAAACTGAGAATAGCTCTTCACCCAACACCACTAGAGCACACTGCAGCAACAAGCATACCCGACGCTCCCTTCTGCTAGCGCCTAACACAGTTGCTCGTACCATGCTACCAACTACTGACAAAACACTCCAGGAGGGGAGGCAGGGAGGGATCAGTGAAGGGGGATATACCTAATTCACCTTGACTATTTATGTACTTTATGCCAAGGAGTTATTCTCAAGTTTTACCTTTTTAAAAATGTAACAGATATTTTCAGTAAATATACTTGAGAATCACAACTACTACCTACATTTTCTTTCCACACTAAGTTGAGCATCAACTTGCTTTGCCCTTAGTTCCTCTTCTTCTAAGGGAAGATGTCTTGCATTTAAATATCTTGCAAGTGAAGCCCCCTCTACCCGCAAGGCTTTAACAGGCTTGTCTGCAAACAAAGAGAACATAGGATTCAAAAGACTAGTTTGCGGAAATCAAAATAACATTTCAATAACTGATACCATTAAAATCTTAAGCACACCACAGAGTTATACAAAATGTAACTAAGTCCTATACAATAGCAATATAAATTAAGTCCACATAACACGACATTTGGCACTAAAAGAAATTTGTAGGATCACCGGTACTGACCACGAATGACTGTCTGAATGGCTTGTGCAATTCGTTTAGGAAAATGAACTGTTCTGTCTTTAAGAACCCCTGGATGATGTCTCGCTTTTAACTTATTACTTTCCAGAGATTCACCAACGCTTCTTTCCAATTCAACCAACAACTTCGGTCTTGTTCCGTACTGAAAAGAGCAATGTAGACAGTAAAATGTTGATAACTTCGAGGAGCAAACAGAGGTTAGAATACCACAGGATAGTATATATTTATATTACACTACCCAAAGAAAAAGGAATGAAATTTTCTTACCGTTCTGAAATGACGCATAGCATTCATTTCTAGTGTCGTAAAAATAAATCACAGATAACAATAATTTCCTCCGTAAATCATGTTTCAGTTTACCCTCACAACTCACAAATAAACACAAAGAGAGCGGACTTCTTCTTTACAATTTAATAGGACACTTCTTCTTCTTCTTCTTCTTGTTCTTCTTCTCCTCCTGCTTCTACAGATAGGTTTGTTTGGGTTTGAGTCGTACTGTCTTCTTCTTCTTGATATTTGGTTGGGCTCTGTATATAACTAACACCCAGTTCCAATACTTTGTAAATGAAACACTGTAGAACACTCAGAAACAGTTAGTTATGGTGACTAAGAAAGACTTTATTACACAGGACAAAGATCACTGGTATGGGTGGAAAATTACATCGTGTGGGTGTAAGGGTAATAGACATAGGAGTAAGCACGGGGACACAAGGTACTATATCTTCACGCCGAAGTGACCCACCTTGGCGTCTTCTACTTTGACATACGGAACGGGTCTACAATTGGGAAGGACAGACGATAGAACACAACAACTAAAGGATCAAGTATTAAGGATGGAATAACACAAATAGAGGGTTGGAAGGTAGATATCGCGCAAAGTGTAATGTAAGCTTACCAATGACGTGTGATATGACGAACGATGTGTTACCTAAACCGTACCTACCAAGGAGCAACTTACCTACCAAAGAGAATTTACCTACTGAATCTGGATTTTGCTAACAAAAGAACAACGCAGTATTACACATGTGCTAGAGTCAACAAATGACAATAGTAAGGCGAACATTGTGTTCATGTGGTGCTAGAGTTGTATAATAACAAAGCTTAAACAAAACCGAATTAGGCATAATCGGGAATGTTATGAAGACTATGTAAGTGACACAACTATTAATGAAACGTGAATCTTATGGTATGTTTATAATATGATGTCCGTGTCATCTAAATATTTGTTTAATATGTATATTATGTCCGGTGACGGATTGTAAACAAGACAAGCAACACTTGTTGGAAGCGGTATTCGTAAACGGATTAGACTTGCAATTAATCGTGTACGAGCCTGAGGATATAACTGACATTGGAGAATGAGGTGATTTGCATCCGCCTCATTTGAACCACACTGACATGTCGGTTGGCTGACAATATTGAAACGATACTTTAACATGGGCGTAAGCGAATGGTTGAAACGTAGCCTAATAATAGTTATGATATGACGTCGTGTGTAAGTTGATAGTTGATACCAGTGTTTGATTGGCAGAGAGGGTTGGATACTGTAATAGAATTTCCCTTTTATTCTTGCAGTGTCATTCCAGAACTGTTGCCATGTTGCTTTTTGATGTCGCTTTAGTAGTGGAATTAGATCGGTAACTGAAGTCATAAATGTCATTGGAGGGGTGTTGAGGAATGATGCTTGTTTGGCAGCTTTATCCGCTGTTTCATTACCGGGAATATTTTTATGAGCTGGAATCCATATAATTGTAATCTGAGTACCAGTAGTATGGAGGTCATATAATAGTTGCTTAATATTATAAACATACCAGTTCATCGTGAATTTAGAAGACTGGATCGATTGTAATGCTGATAGAGAATCTGTGAAGATATTAGCGTTCGGGATTGCTGCGTTTTTTATATACAGGAGCGTTTGTCTGATCGCTATAAGTTCTGCAGTGAATATAGAGAAATCCGGGTGGAGTTTATATAGTTCAATGTGTTGTATTCGTTCATAATAAAATGCTGCTCCTACCCCGCATGAATTCCGAGATCCATCGGTATAGAAATTATGTCCAGTGTTAGAGTATGATAAGCGGATTTTTTTCGAGGGTGGTAAAAACATAGAGGTTTGATACTGTAGGAATGCAAAAGTAGTAGTTGTAGCTTGGAGCGTATCTGTGTGGTATTGTACTACCTCATACGGTACTGTATAATGGGGAAGTTTGGCGCACCTTATGATATTGTTTGTTAATGTCGATACATATTGGAAGACTGTTATTAGAGCAGGGGTTCTTTTGTCTCTGATAATATATGAGTTATATCGTTCATGTAGTAGTTGGAGTTTCGGTACAAGAGGATGAGAAACTGTTATGAAACGTCGTATTAGGTACTTGGAAGTAAGGAACTGCCGACGTATATGGAGTGGTGGTTCTCCCGTTTCCACTTGGAGAGCATTCGTTGGTGTAGATTTTAGTGCACCAAAACAAATACGTAATGCATGGTGTTGTATGGTATTTAGCTTAGTCAGTGTTGCGGGATTAGCAATATCAATGATATGAGCGCAATAATCTAATCTGGAGCGAATTGTAGCACAGTATACTGTCTTGGCTGTTGTAGGGTCTGCCCCCCATGATCGTCGTGTTATAGCTTTGAGGAGTTTTGTATAATTATCTGCTATATTTCGGAGGTACTGGATATGTCTAGTAAAGTTTAGTTTATTATCTAGGATGATGCCGAGATATTTATGATATGTATGTATCGGTATCTCATAGGAAGCCACTTTTAATGGTTCAGTGTTGTAGACCCGTTTCTGTGTAAAAATGAGTGTTGAACACTTAGTTGGAGATATGGATAAACCATGGTCATTTAACCAGTTCTGTACCTCAAGCATGACTTTAGTAATAGTATTACGGGTACCATTAATATCCTTCCCTGATGTATATATGACTATATCATCAGCATAGAGTAAGATACGTGCATGTTGGAGTACAAGTTGTTCAAGGTTTGAGAGATACAAGGCAAATAATATGCCACTAAAAATATCGCCCTGTGGAGGTCCATCTGTAGCTTGACGTGAAATCGGGGGTGCATCAGGGTGTTTGATTATGAGCTGTCGATATGTATGGAGGTTTCGGAGTAGTGTGATGAACGGAGTAGGAATTCCTTTGGATGATAATGCGGCCCATAACATATGCAATGGGACTGAGTCAAACGCTCCCCGTATGTCCAGAAAGATGGCTATTGTGTGATATTTTCTTGTTTTAGCAAGTAATATGTCAGTTATTAGTATATTAATGGCATCTTGTGAACTGCGACCTTTAAAATAGGCATATTGGCATTTGGGAACCAATTCATAGTATTCTAGGTACCATAAAAAACGTTGTAGGAGTATTTTTAAAAATGCTTTGCGTATGCAAGAGGCTAATACAATTCCACGAATATGTTTATGATTATTCAACGGTAGCCGAGGTTTTGGAATAGGTATTAAGAAAAATTTATTCCAGTCGTCCGGAGGGGTAGAGGTTTGTAGTATGTGATTGTAGTGATTAACAAGTGCTTGTAATGCCGGGTTGGGGAGTGCTTTTATCATTGTGTAAGTAATGTAGTCCGGACCAGCTGTGGATGTGTTACATTTTGTAGCGTTGCTGTGAGTTCACGTAGGGTGATGTTCTGTAGCAAAACTGAAGACGATAGTGGAGAATCGTTACAATTAGGGACGAACTTTGGGACCACCGTATGGGGAGTTAATGAATAAAGGAATTGTTCCAAAATATCTGTCTGAATTAAAGGTCTAGTAATTTGTGTGGAGACACGCGCTAGTGCTCTAACCGCGTACCACAATCTTGTTACGGATATATATTTATGGAAAGAATTGATAAAGGCTTTCCAAGCTGTGCGCCTTTTTTGATGAAATATGCGACGTATTGTAGCAGTATGGCGTTTCAGGCGAATATAATTCACTAAGTTCAGTGTTTTCCGATAGATTTTAAAAAGGCGTTTCCTTTTAAGAATGAGGTGGTGACATTCATCATCCCACCATCTGAGGCCACCAATATTGTGGGAGTGTGCATTGGGTGTTCGGTTAAATGGGTGATAACAGTCGAGATATTGATATATAATTTGATAGAGCTGATTGTAATTAAACTCATCGACGGTATATTTTTCAACCTGTTTTAGTATAAATACCTTGAACGTCTCGGGATCAAACTTATGTAAAGAGCGTGTTGTACTCATTACTTGATTGGACCAGGGGGGTTTCATTATAGATCCGGAACCATGAGTTATAAAGATTGGATAATGATCACTGCTATGTGTATCACACAGTGTACGCCAAGTAGTTGTGGATGCTATAGTATAACTGCATAATGATATATCCACTGCACTTGGAGGTGCTCCAGGGGGAGTTAGTCTGGTCGGTGACCCATCATTGAGAATTACGAGATTACTTCGCTGTATTGCGTTTAAGAAGTTAGTTCCCCTAGGTGTGTCTACTTGGGAACCCCAATGGGTATGGTGAATATTCATGTCCCCTAAAATAAGTACGGTAGCTGGTTTTGGGCATGGAATTGTTGGAAAAATTGTTGCCATTGTCTATATGATATATATTGGTCAGGTGGGCAATATATATTTATGACATGTATATTATTAATTATTATACCAAGTACATATACGTTAGGTATTTGACATTGGGGATGAAATAGCTGATATGTGAATGATTGATGTATTAAAAACGCTACTCCATCATACCCCGGGCCATCTATGCGTTCAATTTGATAATAAGGTATAGAAAAAACTCTATCGGGCGCAAGCGATGTTTCTTGTAAGAGTACTATATCCGGTGATGTTTCTTTTATTAATATTTTCAGTTCATGGTATTTATTCCGAATACTTCTAGCATTCCATTGAATTATCTTCATTGTCTTTAGAGAATAGGGACTGTAGGCTGTCGCAGAATTGTCCAATCATGGATAACATATTCGGTTGGTCCTTAAGTAATGGGGGTAATAGCAACATGAGCGTACGTAAGCATTGTATGACTTGGTCTTTTTGCATATCATGTTGAGATGTCAAAGCCGCTTCGTTTACCGTTTGCTGCGTTAAGGGGTGTCGTGATGTAGTTGGGGTCTGCTGGGGATGTGAAGCGGGGTGTTGCTGAGCTGGCATCGCTGCGTGCCGAGGAATTTGATAGTTCTGCAGAATTTGCATGTGCCCCATACGATCATATCCGGGAGTCGGCTTGGGTGGCAAATCTTTAACAATAACCTGTGTAAACTTCCGCTTACGCGGAGCTTCAACAACCGGTGTAGGCGCAGGAGTATGCAAGGGTGGAAAATTTTGAAGAGTGTCTTGTGGGGCTATAGTCTGTGGGTATAGACGTGAAGCAGCCTCAGAATAAGATACATTCTCGAGGCACATTAGTTTTTTGATTTCAATTTGGCGTTTGTGTACCTCACAGTCAGTCGCACCTGATGCGTGTTGCTTATTACAGTGCAAACATTGTATTATATTAGATAGGCAATCAGCTGTCGCGTGGTTTAAGGCACAATTTTTGCATCTAAAAGTGGACGACTGACAATTTCTGAGAGTGTGACCATATCTTTGGCATTTCCCACAAAGAATTGGAGAAAAAATAAATGGAGTCACTTCTAACACAACTTGAAAAATAGATACATATTTGGGAAGATGTTTCGCCCAAAAGACTACTTTGACTGATCCAGTCGGCACGTATACGACCTTCCCATCTTCGACCGTCTTACGATTTAACCGTTGTACAGAATGGACCTTAATATCACTTTTGATTAGAGCTAATATGTCAGGTTCAGTAAGATTTTTGTCAACTCCTCTAATTATACCTATGCGAAATAGGTTTGAGTGTGGAATAAATGCATGTAAGTTATGTGAGGTAAGAAATTTACTTTGTAAAAATGAGTTAGCATGTAATGCAGATAGGAAAACGACCTGAATCCTGTTTCTCCCGTTGGGTTGAATGGAGTGAACATGGAAATTATTTTCATGTAGAAGTCGTCCGAGTGCCATTGGGTGTAGGTTGCCAATGTTATTCGTACTTTTACCTGACACAAATACAATATATGGTCCCGGATGATTAGTAGGGTAGTTATATGCAGCAAGATTATGGTTAGTGGGTATAGTAGTCGAATTAGGAGTATTAGAAGGTTTATGATTATTAGTCACCGAGGAATTCTTAGAGATAGTTGCAGAATGGTGATTCGTCTTCACTGTTTCTTCATGATCGACATTATCATTAGCTAAAGGATCAGGTTCTTCACCTCCGCCACTGTCACTAGCCATGTCGACCAACGTGTTGCACGCTACCACTCGGCAAGCACTAAGTAGAACACTCTAGAACCGACTCGATACAAGCGCACGCGCTGTACAACCGCACCGCACGACAGAGCGAACGAGACTGCGAGTCGTACTGTCAACTAGTCACTATACACACTTTTTATCGTCTCTTAAGGCCGGTCTCCACTGATTAACATTTAACACCAACATGTTAAATTTAACATGTTACAATTGACATGTATATTGTGATTGTGTCTTCCAATTGACTTTGCATGTTAACTCCGAATGTTGTGGTTAACACTTTTAACATGTTGGCGTGTTTTCCGCTCCAAGTGGAAAACATGTTAAGTCAATTCGTTGTTCGTGAGATTTCGGTACAGCTTCGGCAACTTTCGTGCTGTTTCCATGCCAACAGATAGCACAAACGACGCGACGTGTTTCTCGTTCGCAATCTCTTGGCTTCACTATTTCACGACATTCACGTGAAGTAGGATTTACAACGCTCTGATTGTCTTTGTTCAAATTCAGTACGCGCACGTGTGTCGTTGTCTCTTTGTTCTGCACTAAACAAAATTTATAGTCGGAAATGGAGTGGAACAAAGACATTACTCTGGACTTGATCAACGATATAATAAAAAGGCCTTGTTTGTGGGATGTTTCATCGAAAGAGTACAGAGACAAAACCAAGAAAGCTGACAGTTTTCAGGAACTGGAGATCATGTACAATTGTTCCCGCGAGTGTATTGAAAAAACTAGCGTCCCTCCGCTCCCAGTACAGTAGAGAACTGCAAAAAGTTCAGAAAAGTAGGAAATCGGGGGCTGGAGCGGACGAAGTTTATACTTCAAAGTGGTTCGCATTTGAAGCAATGAGCAGGATGAGGGGTGGAAATGTGCCTACTAAAACTCGCACCAATCTGCTTTCTCCAGAGGTAAGTTTGATTGCATTTCTAAATCATAATATGAACAAGAAATATCTTGTGTAAAATGCTGCTTGAAATATTTTGTTAGGCTTAATTGCAAGAGCACTGGTATTTAGAAAACTTAATCACTTAACCTAATTTCCATTCTTCTGTCTAGGTACTATTCCTTGTATATAAAAATATAATCTCACTTAACCTAAAATATAATTTAACTTAACCTAACCTAAAGATATGTTGTTTTGCCAAGCTACCATCTCCTGCCCTGTTTTGAAGAAAGCTGCAAACTCTTCTCCCACCTCCTTTGCAGAGGAAGTGTTCTTCCTTGGAACCTTTCGGATAAGACCCTTCGCTTCTCTTTCAATTCTCCAGGTTCCAGGGATAGCGATACCGGTGTCTGTATCTTCAAAGTCAAATGGCCCTGGTGGAGAATAATAGCTCTTAATGCACTGCTTCGTCTAAGAAAGTTGTGCAGAAGTGTAGGCCTACCTGCCTTAATCACAGAAATTGCAGGCTCCACTCCACCTAACATAGGTTTCCTGAAAAACCTGAACACCGATGAGAGGATTCCGAAGGCATTCGCAACAATATAATGAGCCCTTGAAAGTCTATAATTAAATCTCTTTCTCAAGACACCTTGTGAAATGACCCAGAAATGGCGTCATAATATTCCTTTTCAATGAAAATGCTTCATCTGCAATTACAACGTATGGTAATTTCTGCCTGCTAGGCGTTGGTTTGCCTTCGTGCAATTTTAATCTGTTGTTTTGGAGTGAATCGTATAGGCCTAATGTATGTCTCAACTCCCCTCCCTCTAGATTCACTCCCACTTATAAAATTTGGCCACCCTGCAGTAAAGTTCATAATATCACTGGTGTCTACGAGATTGATGATGAATTTGTCATGATGTTAGGTGCCCGCAAGATGATTTCACAAGAATGATTTATATCATAAATTCAGTCAATTTTTTTAGAGACCTTTTAATGATATTTTTAATGTTTCCAATCAATTGCACCAACATAATGAGGAAAATTCCTTTTCACACGAAATCCGTATTCCTTTCGTAGGTTATGATTTTCATTTCCATGTTGACGTATAACTAATATAATAGAGTTTGAGGGATGTTCCACCATTCAACACACTGTAAAATATATTAAATTTATTGGGCGATTGAAACAAGACAAACAAGTGTATTCCCGTGTTCCACGAACACACGACAGATTTTTAAACCAGAACCAATAACTTTTTAAGTGCCAACTAGTTTATGTCTTTGTGTGCATTTCACTTCAATGTGCATATATTTCATCTACTTTAATTAGAAACAAGAACAACAAGTCCAAGAACATTCTTAAAGCACCATGTGTTTCATGTCGATTTGTATATATTTTCAACCAGTGCATATGTTTCCAGTGTTCCGTGTTCCATGAACACACAACGGTTTAAACCAGAACTAAGTACTTTTTTAAGTTCCAAGCACCGCCGTCTCAATCTCTATATACTGCCTGCTCTATGCCGCGAGAATTGCGTTTGCAGCGACATTGCAGATGGCAGCACCTACCGCACCCAGAGCACATGTTATGAGAGTTCGTCCGTAAAGCCAATATAAAATGAAAAATAATTCTTAACATGTTACTAACTGAAAAGATAATGCACATACAAAACCTTACATTTCACATTTGAGCTTGGCTTAAGATATAGAAACGTAAAATATATAAAATCTTACCAGTTACAGTAAATACATTAGGATCATCACACTGCTGCCCACTGCTGCATGGTACATAAACATTTCAGAATTTTCTCGACACGAGTAACGGAGCACCTTTTCAGTCCTTTTATTACTGTTATTTACCAGCAGTGGACGCAAAACATTCCTATCACTATTTCGCTGACCCTTTGTTCATAACCAGATTTCAGGATGCGTTTTACGGCACATAATGCGTGAGTTCGTCATGTCATTAAATCCACCACCCAATCTCACTTAACTAAATAGAGCTTATATTGCGTCTCCAGAAAATCATCTAGTCAGAACATAAAATAACCGTTTTTGTAACAAATAAGACACACATTCCACTATAGATTTCACAGTTAGCGAGACAGCATCTGCCGTCTTATTAGTCAGGCACTTCAGTTTTTCACGTTTTGATTCCAACCGAATTATTTTAACGTACTCGATGATATCATCATTCAACCATTGTAAGTATTTTATCTGCTGGTGAATAGAAATGCACACAATCTGGATTGTTTTGCCGAAAAGCATTTCAGTATCATTTCTGAGCTAAAAGTGATAGATCGGAGACTTCTAAGCCTTTAACGAGGAAGTAGACAGCAGGACTAGAGAACTCGGATTACAAGTCGGATTACACAAGAAAACACAACAGTTTATTCGCGAGAGCAGGAGATTTTACAATATATGTACCGCATACACCTTCAACATTGACCACGCAAATGAACTTGTCACTGGTTCGGTCGTAGAGAAGCCGTACCTAATCAAACATTTAATCGGCGATCACTGTTACACTCCTCTCTGTTGGTCTGAGAGTTTTACATTCACCTCTAAGTCTTTCCTTCACTAATTGGGAAATCCTGACAAATACTATCAACATTTTCTATTTAGGCTACCTGTACAGAGTACTTCGTGACGGAGCTGACACTAGACCAGGAGTCCTGCCATATTCGTAACCTTTTGGGATACTATTCCCCACACCACATAGTACCGCCTGATTTGTTCTGACTGCCCGGGTTTTGTCATGCGAAAATAATGAATTTAATTTTAAAAACGGTCGTTGTCCCTTTATATTTGGCTGCTTCCTTTACTTTATTCAGACGATCACTTTCTGGGTTGTCTTCGAATTGTCTCCGTAGTCTGTTAACTTCATTATGGTTACACATCAGCTGTTATCGCAGTCTCAGAATTCTTGATCGGAGCCTCTAATGTCTAATTTCCTGATCACTGCTGTCATTCTTACTCGTTGGAATATTGAGTTGATTTGATACATCGTTGTTCAAATGAATTTCGTACTCGTCATCCAATGTGTTTCCTGCGGTTGAAGAGCTTGTTTTATCACAGATTTCTTCCGAAGAAATATCTTGTCGCTGTCTGGTCTTTCGTAGAGAATTTTTTCTGGTTTGAAGGTAATGGGGGTAATTCGAAGACCGACTAGGCACGCTCTCTGTCTTCAATATATTTTTCTTTTAGTTTTATCTTTTAGCTCCATCACTAAAATTCAGGCTACAAACACGAGAATAATCGGATGGAATCCATTGCTTACCCTTGGTTGATCCTTGCCTTGATATAGCGTTAAGCCAATTTTCCCAAAGTTCTTTACTTGGGGGGGATAACAGGAATCCTCACACCTGAAGAATTTGGATTTCCTGCCTTGATATACCGAGAGGAACACACTAGTTAATCATTTTACAACCAGAGACACACACATAAATGCTCGATGCAAACGCACTAGAACACAACAACGCGGGTACGGAGATAAGTTGGGTACGTTAGCTGGCGCCCCTAGCGGAGGTTCGTGACACTAAGAGCTCACGCTGAGAAGCATGTTAACGGCATAGCGTAGAGCAGGCAGTATATAGACATTGAGACGGCGGTGGTTCCAAGTATTGCATACCATGTGTACGTTACAATTCAAGGTGTATGTTTTGAAAATAGTGGCGGCTGGTGCAGAAAGTCAGTTGTGTGCTGTAACCCATCCCCCCTCCACAAAATAAAAATATTTAGAAACATACCGGTATGTGGTTTTCAAGAGGGTCTCCACTGAGTTTTCCACACTGAACAAACACACAGACAACACCAACACATACACACATTCCTCGTTTAAAAAAATATAAAACTATATAATGAAACACGCAGTTGCACCTGCAATGGCAAAATATTCACGAACTCAAACACTTGGTGTGATAGAACTTCCCCATGTTACCAACATCATTGAAATAAAACCAGCAATGTCGTAATGTAAAATTGCATGTTATGTTTTTCTAGTGACATTTATAAACTAGAATTTTTTAATTAAAGACCATCACAGTATCATGTCCTTATTTTGACAACATAAAAAGTTCAGTTTTCATAGTTCATCGATTTATAAATGTGGCTATGGAATGGGCAAGTTGGTAGTATTCTGTCCCCTTTGGTATTAAAAGACCTGGCAGGAACAGCTCCAGAGTATTTTGTTTTCCCGTTTGCTGTGAGTGATCCCCTCTTAAATACTACCGCCGTGTCATTCTCTGCATTCTCATATCTGTCGTAATGCAAGTGCTGCCTCTCTGTGGTCGAACAAAGAATCGCTGTGAAGTGATGTCTTGGCTTTGTTTCCACAGCATATTGGAAAAGTTGGGCATGCATGCGCAAAAGGCAGACTTCCTGGTTTCTGGCTAAACGCTTAGAAATTCTCGCTGACCTGTGATCTCACAGCCACCCAGTGTGGAGCGCACGTGTAGTTACCTGGTTGTGAGAGGAGTTAAATAATTTCCTATTCTGTAGCTGATGTCTATCAGTGCACTGTATTTGATTGTAGATAATATTTTTCAAGTAGGCAATGTGCTGCAGCACTTCAGCACATAAGGTACGACCGCCCCTGTTTGCAATCCATTGATGTGTTTTTAGACAATCGCCATTATGTGTATTAATTTTTTTTATGATGTCTTATGTCAACCAATCGAGTTGTATGTAGACAACCCTAATGATGATTGTTATCAGATTCCCCTTGATTTGATATTCAACAAGAACTGATGATGACTCCAAGGGAGTCGAAACCTGTCTTCGCCCAATAAATATAATGTATTTTAATAATAGTAATAAGGATCACTCAAAAGAGTATAAAGTGTATCTAATATTAGTCTATGCTATACTGAGTCACAGATTTTGTTGTGCTTTTTGCACTTAAGGAGGTGATATTGTTCACATCTGTTCCCACACAAAGAGCACATACAGTCTTTATTCAGGAAGTGTTGTTGTGCAAATCTTATGGTGGAAACCGTGCATTGCATATCTGGTTATCAGATGTCTTTGCTCCTGAAGCTCCTTGGTCCAATTTCGATCTATCATCGCGTCCGTTGGAGTCTATTTCCTTTGATTTTTCTGTCAGTATCCGATATATTTTACAATGTGTTGAATGATGGAACATCCCTCAAACTCTATTATATCCCTATTCCTTTTTGGCCCAGTATACCTCACTCGACTCTACCTGAAAGAAAGTGGTAAAAACTACATGTACAGTTTGCATTATAATGAATAGGCGTACACTGAAATGAAGTTTCTGTTTCTTTTCATTATACAGGAAGAGGACACTCAGTCTATTTCCCTGGAAGAAGACGATGATGCCAGTGCCGTGGGGATAGCAGGCGAGGACGAGGCAACAGGGAGCCGTTCAAGTCCTGCAATCGCACTCACCCCTATAAAGCCTCCTGTTAAAAGGAAGAGTGAGAACGAATTTCTTGCGACGGCTATAGAGACTTTGAAATGTGTCAAGGAAAGTCGCATGTCAAAGTTGCACTCAGCAAATAGGGATGAGTGCGATGTATTTGGAGAGTTAGTTGCTTCGGAGTTGAAGCAAATAAATGACCCCATAGTGAAGGAGACTTTAAAATTTAACATACAAAAATTAATTTATGAAGCGAAAATTGGCCAGCTTTCTGGTGGAATAACGTATGTTGTTCAACACCAACACCAAGATGAATAAATGTGGTTTGTTGAAATTTTCTGAGTTATTAATTTATTTGTGGAAATGTAAGTTACCTACCTTCATGTGTTCTTTCAGGAAATATATTATTGCTTCACGTATTTCAGGAATAATTTTTGAGATCTGTTTCTTGCGATACTTTTACAAGGTACATGATATAAGAACGTATAAGGATCACAGACAATGACTAGATGACTAAAATGACCATGTTATGAGCAGCAAAAATAATGAGACTAACATTTGTTTTCAGCATAAAAGAAATATTTGTAATTTGAGAAAAATGTGTGGTAGATACAATTAATTTCTTTTAATCCAAATTTAAAGAGACATTTCAGAAATTGCCTCTAAAACCATATATTTGTAGGATCAATATTAAGCAGGAAATTCTTCTTTTCATATTCGTGGCAATTGTGGGACTTTTTGGGTGTAATTCGGGGACATTTATAGGATAAAGTCAGGTTCTGTTTTGATGAAATTTCAAGTAGCAAGAAAGCTGAAAATCAATTAATGCAGGTGTTGTGTTTCAATATTCAGACCTGATGAAGATGATGTGACAATTAGCCATGTGAATATTAAGAAACTGCCACAACCTAAATTTGTGTGTACTGGAGATTGTATCTGTTATGAATTTACAGAGGCCATAGATATAATGCAGAAAAAGTAGGTCACTGGATTACTTTGACATATTGTAGACTATAATAGTAGCGTGTTCTTTTTGTCCAACTTGTATTTTATTGCGTGCCCTATGGCATTGCATATCGATGATGTGCAGTGAGTGAAGTTTTTTTTTATATGGGAAGTATTTCAATCATTACTGATCTGCACTTAGAGCAGTCGCCCAGGTGGCAGATTCCCTATCTCTTGTTTTCCTAGCCTTTCGTAAATGATTGCAAAGAAATTGGGAATGTATCGAACATCTTCCTTGGCAAGTAATTCGAAACCCTAACTCTCCTTCCTATAAACTAATATTTGCCCCAAATTGTCCTCTTGAATCTTCATATTGTGATTTTTCCTACATTTAAAGACACCACTAAACTTATTCGTCTTATTAATGTCATTCCACGCCATCTCTCCACTGGCAGCTCAGAAAATACCACTTAGTCGAGCAGCTCACCTCCTTTCTCCCAAGTCTTCCCAGGCCAAACTTTGCACTGCTACTCTTTTGTTGGAAATACCCAGAACAAATCTAACTGCTTTTCTTTGGAATTTTTGGAGGATATCAATGTTGGCTTATATTTTAACTGAGCTATATGTATGGACAGTGGTTATTATTTATCTCAATTTTTCTCTGTTTTGGAAGTCATTGAACGTGATTATTGTATCTTCAAGTATCAGGTAATTTTTAGCAGTAAAAATCTGTTTAATTAACAAAAGTAGTGCAATATTATGGTAAAAAGGTTGTTTTAAAAAATCAGTCGAATAATATACATAAGCTCTATCTTACTTTTACCTCGTTATCTGTCAAAACAAGATTTGTCATTGAGTTAACACTGTAT
This sequence comes from Anabrus simplex, assembly GCF_040414725.1. Lineage (NCBI taxonomy): Eukaryota > Metazoa > Arthropoda > Insecta > Orthoptera > Tettigoniidae > Anabrus > Anabrus simplex. The sequence goes on from NC_090265.1 coordinate 727,088,544, forward strand.
CCCTCTTTTTTTCCCATGCCTGTTCTAACATTGGCCCAAACCAAGGGGTAATTGTGGGACAAAGTTTCTGTGGAATTGCTAAACAATTATAAGATTTTTAATACAATTTCTTCCTGGGAATGAACTGTGGGTACCAAATTACAACAATTTAACATTGTGCGAAATTTCTACTTTGAGATTTAGTTCCCTAGAATTTAAAAATTTAAAAGGGCGCCCATACTCGGGGGCAAGGTGGAGTTGCGCCCCCCCTCTAGGTCTCGGGGAAAGGCAAAAATCTAATGTAGTCAGGTGTTTTTTTTTCTTTCAAGAAAATTATTTAAAAGTCAGTATTATGTAGAAGTGGTAGTACCGTGCCCAACCAACACGCAGGGTATACCGTGGGTTATTCTACCCCAGAATACAAGTTACCATTTATCTTCCAAAATAATAAAAATACTGCATGCCCCCAGGTCTGGGCTCCTCCCTACAAACTGTCATATGGGCGCCCATGACCCCAGCTGTCCCTATTTCAATGTTCCTGAGAAACTTCGGAGAAAAATATTGCCTCCTGAAGTTCTCAGTATAGCTGGCAACTACAAACATTACAAAAAAGCAATTAGTCTGGGAGCAGTACAGATGAAGTGTACCTTTATCACAAATATTATAATAATAATTATTTATAGATCCACCTGTTCAATACAATACAATCCACTATTTCATGTGGTTAAAATTTATACATAATACTTAAAATTCATAGGTACATGTTTCACCCTTTTTATGGGCATCATCAGCCTATGGCAATCTTAAAGTTATTGGATATGGGATCTTTCTAATCTTATAAACTATAGAATAAAATTTTGAACAATGATCTTATAAAATGTTATACAATAACATCTAAAATGAGGACAATGCACAGAAAGTTTGTTAAAAATACTGATCAGCAATATTATATTATTAGTAAGAAACCAATAATATTAGTAATTAGTTTATGAGTCTAAATTATTAGTAGATATTCCTAATAATATTAGTAAATTGTTTCATAGACAAAATGGCTAATAAAAGTTACTCATATTATTAGGATTATTTCCGTGAGTGTATTTTGACTCATAATTTAATATTATTAGTGAAACCAAAGTGAGTGGTATTTTAATATTTTGGCATAACATAGTGATGATCACTGAAATGTTCGATTCTGATTCAAATAGTAATAAGGAACGAGTGTAGGTATTCACCGTTCAGTAAATGTTACGTCAAAGACAGCCTGTACTAGCATATAACAAACATATGAATACAATGGGAGATTTAGGTTAGATTACAGAACTTTTGAGTATTTGCTTGATAGGATTGGTTATAGAACGTTCCACTGCAAGGAATGAAGCATAACCTTGAAATAGCAGCTTCGCATTGCACTCCACCGGTTAGTGGTGATACACAGTATCATTGTGTTTCTCTAGTACAGTTCGACTCGGACACTCCAGGTATCCTTTGAAATCTTGGCTTATATCACAAGTAAACCAAGATGATGGAGGTGATGATTATTATTTTGAGAGGAAGTAGGCTACAACTAGGCAACCATCATCTATAATAACACTAATCAGATAGAAAAATGAAAAGGATCCGACATTTTGAAAATGAAGGTATCGGGCAAAGAAAGGGAAGGGCCACGAAGGGCGTGAAAATGGAAGACTATCTCGGCCTCGCAACCTAATACTGTCAGGGTCGGAAAAGAACAAGTGTTGAACAAGGGAGGTCGGAAAGGAAGATGAAAATGAGCCTGGCACAAGTAAGTTGAAGAAATGGCAGAACTCATTTCAGTGCCCCGTGTTCGCCAACCCACGCTCCCAAGTTGAGAGCCCTGGGACACCTTTTAGTCGCCTCTTACGACAGGAAGGGGATACTGTCGCTATTATTCTACCGCCCCCACCAACAGGGGGTAGTAAAGTAAACAAAGATTTTGCTAGTCCATATCAGATATTTTTAAGAGCACATGAAATAAAAAAAGTAAAAGGAACAAGGAGGGTTATAGTGTGCAAAAGGCTGTGAATAGTTGACGCCTTAACTCAATCACTTTCCGCAAATAAACTTACTTCCCTCACATTATTTACATTTCTTTTATCCATTTTCATGTGTATCAAAGTCACAATAACGAAAATATCAAGTGAGCCTCTCGAACATGTGGATTAATAGTCGGTTGTAGTCAAGCATTAGCCTACTGCTAGTAACAAGCCCAAACCAAAAACATATACAACAAACCGATTCTAACCGCCATTTGGATCAGCTGACTAATGAAGTAATATTATTAGTCAAGATATTTTATTAATCATATGTAAATCTTTATGAACCAGAATTTGGTTAACTAACAATTATTTTTATGAGTTCTAATATTATTATTTAGTTTTAAGAAACAGGGCCCTGGAGATAATGAAGAGTATTAAAGAAGCGAAGAAGAAAAATTTGCAGTGTGCAAAAGGCCGGTACCGTCTACTGAAATTACATTATGTTGCAAAAAAAATGAAGGATAGTTGTGTATTTGATTAAATACAAGTTCCATAAAATTATTCACAATGATAACAATGTGTTAAATTTACCTGCATGTGTTCTTCCACTAAAGTTGATATAATTGCTTCGCATACTTCAGGGATAATTTTTGAGATTTGTTGCTTGGACACTTTCACCAAATACATGATGCTCGTGTAAGAATCTCCTGAGGCTAGGAAACGCAGAGTTATCCCAAGACGTAGGTGAGGTGGAATAGCTGTTCGTAACTGTGTGTCCTCCTTTCTTATGGTAGGAAGTATTTTTTCCAAAACTACATTAAAATCATGCTCGGACATTCTCAGAAAGTTTTTAAAATCGAACCTGTCTTCTACTTTTAGCTCATTCAGAATGTCATCCACATTGTGCCTTTTACTGAGATATTGTCGTACCCACATTCTCCTTCCCTTCCTTCTCAAGATCTTGTAAGAAGGAACAGTGGCAATAACAAAGGCCAAATCCTCTTCATCTGAGTCCATTATCCTTGTTTGAAAGTACTAGACACAAACTAAATGTATTACCACAAATTTATATGATGAACTGACAATAGAAGACACCACCTGAATATGTTACCACAAACTGATATGAAGAACTACCTGTATATAAACAAAGGAAGTCAAGTTTAACATGTTTATTAAGTGTGGACACAATGTTAAGTGAAACAGTATTTAACATTTAACATTTAACATGTTGATGGTGTCACCAGTTAACATTTAACACTTTTGACATTTAACATGTTTTTGTTAAATGTTAATCAGTGGAGACCGGACTTTAGAAATGGTAAATGAGACTTAATATGCACACGCATCACTCACTCAGGGGTTTTTAATCACACGTAGATTTGTAATATTGTTTGTAACGACAAGTTATCTCGCCATTGTATTTAACACCAAAAGAATGTAGAAGTGCAATTCCCATACAAGCACGAAAAAACAATGGAAGATCGTTTGTTTACAACCTTAATTTGATATGGTCAAGAAATTGGTATGCTAGTGAAATAATACGTGGTGAAGGTTCAAATAATAAGGATTGAATGTTAGTTGGCAGAGGTATGTTAAATTTTATTAATTGCTTAATTAAAAGACGTTGACTATACGCATATTGCGGACATTGAAAAAATATATGATTGCTATCTCCGTTTGGTTGTCCACATATAAAGTCTGAGAGGTTAGAGATGTGAAATCTATATTTATACTCGGTAGTTAATGAGTGGTCAAAACGCAAGCGTATTATATTAATTATATGACGCCGAGTGTAAGATCCATTTAAATACCATGGTTTTGTAGGAATATAGAGCTGCGCTTGATAGAAGTACTTTCCCTTGATACTTGACGATTGGTGCCACATGGTTTGCCAAGATTGACGAGCTTCATATTTGAAAACGGGAAAATAATCTGTAATCGGAACTTTGATTTGTAGGGGGTCAGAATTAGAATGACTTGCTTCTTTAGCAGCTAGATCAGCTTGATCGTTACCTGGGTTGTCCGTATGCCCTTTTATCCAGATTAAGGTGATACTTGATCCTGACTGCTCGAGATGATACAGCATTTGTCTGACTTCATATAAATAAACATTATAAGACTGCGGGGGTGTGTGCAAAGCGTGAAGAACACTTTGAAAGTCTGTAAAAATATTGACTTTCGAAAATTCGTAACGTTGTACGTATGATAGAGGTTGGTGAATTGCATGAAGTTCAGCCGTGAAAATAGTTATAGTGTTAGGTAAATGAAATTGAAAAAATTCGCGCGTTTTGGAGTCAAAGAATGCTGCCCCTACGCCATGCTGGGATTTTGCTCCATCTGTAAAAATATTTACGCCGTGTGGATTCGGTGATACTTTAAGTTTCTTTACTGTTGACAGGATTACTTCTGTACTCTATGAAGAGTGGAGTGATAGAGAAGAAAAGTAAATAATAAACTGAGGCTTAAAATTAAGGGTTTCGTAGGAGTATGAGTGCATAACTAAATGAGGTGTTCAGAGGACTGAGTCTTGAATATGCTTCAATTCAGAGTATGCCATATATATATCGCTGGATATCTACCATTTTTGGGGGGACGTTGTTGATAATATTCGTACAAAAGGTGCATTTTGGGTATAATAAGTGAATCCGTTCGGGCAAAGTGTTTCATAATATATTTGTTGGCTAACATTAAACGACGAATATTGAGAGGAGGCTCACTTGTCTCAACTAAAAGCGCATTGGTAGAAGTGGTTTTAAGGGCACCAATACTAGGTCTCAATGCAGTATGTTGTATTATATCCAATTTTGATAGAGTAATTTTTGGTACTAGATCAATTGTATACGCACTATAATCGAAGTAAGCACGAATGGTAGCTCGATACAGTAATAATGCAGAGGATGGGTCAACTCCCCAGTTTCGCCTAGTGACGGTGTGAAGAATTTTAAGATAAACCTCCGCTTTTCGGTGTAAATCCTGGATATGATAATGCCAATTAAGATTGCAATCAAGACAGATACCTAAATAGGTATGCTGATTAGTAAATGGAATGCTATATCGGTCAGAACTTACTGGACTTTTATCAAAGACACGTTTAGAAGTAAAAATCATAGCTGCACACTTTGGAATCGAAAGTTGTAAACCGTGAGTAGTTAACCACTGAAAAGCTTTGCTCATAACCTGCGAAATCGTTTTCCGGCATTCATCTATGTTGGTATTAGAAAAATAAATCAAAAGTAATCTGCAAAGGCAAAAAATCGCGCTAAAGGAGTTATTATGGATTCCAATTCTCGCATATATAATGCAAATGATACTCCACTTAATATTGAACTCTGGGGTAATCCATGAGACGTCTGGCGACTAGGAAATTGATGCTGTGCAGATTTTAGGATGATTGTACGATTAGTAAATAATTGATGCAAAATAGAGATGAAGTTAAAGGGAAAGCCGGTCATAGATAATTTTTCCCATAATATATGTAGTAAAACAGAGTCATAAGTACCTTTTATATCTATAGCTATGGTAGATTGCTTTCTCCACCGGGCTAATAATATATCAAGGATGAATATGGTAATTGGATCATGCGATCACGCCCCTATAGAAAGGCAAATTGGTACTTAGGGAAAAGATTATAATAATATAATACCCATATTAATCGTCTAAGTATAATTTTACAAAATGTTTTTCGAATACACGAACTTAAAACAATACCATGGACATGTTCTGGAACATCAGGGGTTTTTTGAGGTTTTAATATAGGTTTTACAAAAATGTCGTTCCATTGTACGGGGATGTGAACTGAATATAGAGTAGCATTAAAATACCTGAGGAGGAGAAGTTGAGCCTGTGAAGGGAGTAGTCTGATCATATTATATGTTATAGCATCCGGTCCAGGCGAGGAACTATTTGTCGTTGATATCACCGTCTGAAGTTCGTGGAAGGTTATAGGTTGCATTAATATGGAGAAATGACGATGTGCTGGTGCTACCGGTGAAATAAAAGGAGGTAGCGTATAATCAGGGGTGACTGATTGAAGAAAATCATCTAGCACGGTTCGGGAAAACGAATACTGGGACTGATGCTGAAAAGTTCGTGTTATCATACGTATTGAATTCCATAATTGAGGGGGAGGGATATGTGACGTTAATGATGATAGAAACGTTCTCCAAGCATTGCGCTTTTTAGTGTTAAAATGAGAGGGTTTTAGCAATGTGTGTTTTAATTGCAAATAATTATCTTGAGTCATAGATTGACGATAATGTTAGAATAATATTTTACGCCGATAAATTAGTTCATGACATTTCTTATCCCACCATTTTATTGATTGAGATGGTAGAGTATTAGTTGTCTTGGTCGGTTTACATGTGTGATAAGTATTTAGGTATTGAGTCAAAAAGGTGAGGAGGGTAAGAAATATTATCGTTTTACCGCGTTCACGCCGTGATATATGTGTGTGACGTATTCGCGATATGTATGAGTATTAACATTTTTGTAGGAACGTATATTACTAACGTGATCCGTTTTTTGCGTTGAGATAACAGATTTACTAAGACCATAAGTGATACAAATAGGAAAATGATCACTAGTATGGGTATCAGCTAAGGTATGCCATGTGGTGGATGGGACCATGTGTGTACGACAAAGCATTAAATCAACTGCGCTGGGAGGGGAACCTGGGGGAGAGAGACGAGTGGGAGACCCGTCATTAATAATTGTAAAGTTATGTTGATTGGACATTAATAGCAAGTTAGATCCTTTTGACGTATCCGCTGAGCCTCCCCATTCAGTATGGTGACAATTGAAGTCGCCAAAAACGAAAACATATTGGACTTGGTCAAATTGCGAGAAAAATGCGACCATTGACCTTTCGTAATATATATGTGTGGGGGACAATATAAATTGATAAAATCAAGATTATTATAAATGAGTCCTATAACGTAAGTTTGAGGTATTAGATTATTAATTGCTAGAGGAGTATAACTTAGTGAATTCTGAATACATATAGCTACGCTATCGTAACCATCACCATCATGTCTTAGTATTTGATAATCCGGTATCTGAAAACGAGAATGCGAAGTAAACCAAGTTTCTTGTAACATTATGAAATTAGCCTGGGAATCTTTTATTAACAATTGTAATTCGTGCCGTTTAGGAATTGCACTTCTAACATTCCATTGAAGAATATTGATCATAAACAGTTAAAATATCAGCTATATGATACCGCAATTTATAAATAACAGGACTGAGTTGAGGCTCATTCCCCAAGATTTGAGTTAACATTAAGATGATGCGCTGAATTCCTTTTTGAAGATGTTCCTTCGTTTGGGAGAATAATGGGGCCTGTGGGGCCGACATATCTCTCTGAACTCGATGTTGGGAGGAGGAGGTATTAGGTTGCACTGTCCCATTTTCTGCTGACGCACTTGGAGTAGGAGAAATCCTTTCTGAAGGGATGTGCTCATTACGAATGATAGATAAATAACCTTTTCTATCATATCCTGGCTCAGGTGTAGGAGGCTGAGACTGAATTACTACCTGCGTGAACTTCCGTTTACGCGGATTTTCTGAAGGAGGAGACCTATTTTCCTGTGATAATGGAGGAAACTGTGTAGGGTATTGATCTGGATAATAAACGGGAAGAGCTACTTTGGCTTTTGACTCAGTAAAGGAGATGTGTTCAGTACTCGTGATTTTTTTCTGTTTAACTTGGTATCGTTGTTCCGGACATTCATCAGATCCTGTTAAATGATCCCGTTTACAATAAGCACACTGGGTAAATTGTTCCGTACACTGGTTGGTGGCATGCAATTGAGAGCATTTACCACATCCTTGATTTTTCGCCTGACATTGTTTCTCTGTGTGCCCATATCTCTGACATTTTCTACATCGAATAGGGGAAAAGATAAATGGTTCGACATCCAAAAACACATTATATAACGCCACTTGGTGTGAGAAAGATTGTGCACGAAAAATGATCTTTACAGTCCTGTGGGTAGAAACTCTGTTTGGTCATTCTGTACAACCTTTCGATTAAGACGTTGGACTGCCTTAATAGGTAATGGAGTTACCAAATTGTGGAGAATGTCATCATTTGAAAGGTTTTATCTACACCTCGTATTATACCTACACGGAGAACGTTTGACGAAAGGATGTATGTCCTGATTTTTAACGATTCCAATATTGGATTGTGTAAGAACGCATTAGCTTGAGTAGCTGAATGGAAAGTAACTTGAATCCTATTTCTGCCTTTTCTTTGAATCGATTTAACATTTAAATCTTGCTCATAAAACCGTCGCCCAAGCGCCATAGGATGTAACTGACCTATGTTCTTGTCTGCGGTCGATTCTACGAATACTATAAAAGGGCCATAATGATATTTGTTATAATACTCAGGTATAGCATTCGATTGTTGTGTCTCGTTTCGTTGCTCCTGCTGTTGTTCAGATGAACGATTCTTCTTTAAAGGAGTTTGTCCTTGTTGATCACCTGTAGTTGAGTTGGGTTGTGGTAACTGCACTGAATTGGAAGATTCACTATTTATGGATTCCTCATCCATTGGTACCTCAACTTCTTTCTCCACGATTAATTGATCGGATGTAAGTGGCGTATGACCCCCACTGGCGGCCGCCATGGCGTAATATCTCCTCACTACACACACTCGAGAACACTAATAACCAAACGCCGCGCACGGGTAATTCTCAAACACGAACTGTACTGCCACACGGCGAACATACAACTCTTCTTCTATTTCTTCTTCTTCTTCTCCTTATTGATAGGTTTGTTTGTGTTTACTATTACCCAGTCACTGTATATATGTATTATCGTCTCGTATTTGTTAGATAAGACTTGTTATTCACACGTATCACACATTATGGGATTTTATTCACACATAACCTCATAATTTTATTGTTAACACCAAAGGTTAACCAGCGGTTGCACTCAGAAGTGAGGATAGTGATTGAAGGTTAGAGTTACAAAGAATGTAGGAGTGTAAAACCTATGATAGCTGCTAAAACAAAAGAAGGTCGTTTGCTTACAACGTTAATTTGGTATGATCAAGAAACTGGTTTAAAAGTGAAATTATGTGGGATGATGGTTCAAATAATAAACATTGGATGCTTGTTGGCAGAGGTATGTTCATTTTTATTAATTGCTTGAATAAAATACGTTGAGGGGAAGCATATTGAGAGCATTGAAAGAGCAGGTGGTAACTATCTCCGTTGGGATGTCCACAGATACAGTATGGGAGGTTAGAAATGTTAAAGCGGTATTTATAGTCAGGCGTTAATGCATGGTTAAATCTTAATCGTATGATATTAATTATGTGACGTCGAGTACAGGATCCGTTTAAGTACCATGGTTTTGTAGGAATATAGGGTTGCAACTGATAAAAGAATTTCCCTTTGGTACTTGCCGAGCGTTGCCATAAATTAAAGCTTGTTGGATGGCAAACAACTCAGCAGAGAAAACAGAAAAAGTAGTCGGGAGATGGAATAATTCAGTCGTGCGGGAATTGCAAATAAAAAAAGCAGCACCAACACTTTGGGATTATTTTGAGGCGTCAGTTTTGATATTAACACCACGAGCAGAAGGGGTTATGCGTAGTTTTTTCAACGGGGGGAAGGGAAGACCAGAATTAGGCGTCGTTCCGGTACAGTATAGCCTAGCAAAGGGAATGGAATACATTGGGAGTGAAGGAGTCTTGAGAAGCAAAGTTCGGAACCTGTTTAGTGTAATATAAGCAGTGTATATAGCAGGGAATCGTCCTGAACGGAGAGGGTATTGTTGATAATATACCTGTAAGAGCTGCAACTTCGGTATTAAGGGGGAAGACGAGAAGGCAAGACGTTTAAGCAAGTATGTCTGTGCAAGCTTGTGCCGTCTAATTACAAGTGGGAATTCACCTGTTTCTACCAGTAACGCGTTGGTAGGAGTAGTCTTAAGGGCTCCAATGCAGAGACGTAAGGCATGAAATTGTAAAGTATTAAGCGGCGTAAGAAATTTGACCGGTGCAATGTCTATTATATGAGCGCAATAGTTCACATAGGAGCGGATAGTCGCTTTACATAATAAGAGGGCAGTGTTGGGATCTGACGCCCATTGACGACGTACGGCAGTTTTAAGAATTTTCAGATATCCGTCGGCTTTGTGACATATCGATTTTATATGACGTTGCCAAGTGAGATTTTGATCATAGATTATGCCAAGATATTTATGATGAGTAGTAAAGGAAATATTATATCCACAAGTGCAGAATGGCCATAAGAACGCTTATGAGTAAAAAGCATTGCAGCACATTTATCAATAGAAAGTTGAAGTCCATTATTATGAAACCATGTATGTACTTTACTCATTACGTCTCTCATCAGTATTCTTGCATCATTGAAGCTATCATGAGATGTATAGAAAACAATGTCGTACGCGTAAATATGCACGCGGGCATACTGCGAATTGAGAAGTTCTATGTCACTAGTATAGAGCGCGAATAAAATTCCACTTAATATGTCGCCCTGGGGCAAACCATTACTACAAGAGCGGCTAGATATTTGATTAACTTCTTCTTCTTCTTCTTCTTGGTTAGTTGTTGGACTTCGTCATAAGACGCTACGTCCAGTCACATACACTACAGAAATGAAGGGGTGGCTGTTTAATGGAGCTAATTCACAGCGTGTAATGATAAAAAAGAAAATACAAATTTATGTAGGGTATCTTATCAGGACAGAACACAAAAACACTGGTACACAAGGTTCTAAATCTTCACGTCGGTGTGATCCATTACGACGGCTTACGACAAACGAACTAGACCGGACCACAAATAAAAATCTGGATGTTAATGTACATACCTGAATTGACAAGAGATGGTTACAAGGAAACATTACATACAAATAAAACATTGGTGATTAATTCTGCAATCCGAACTGTCGGACGGTACACCAAACACGAAACTTTAATAGCAGTTGGTAGGCCGCGGTAATCAGTAGCAAAACTACTTAGAGTCATTTGAGGCAATGCCTCCCCTAAGAAATACGATTAAACATAAATATTGTAACAAATTTATCTGCTGTTGTTATTGTGATAAATCCACAATAATCTCCTTGATATGTGCTACATGATGTCAGCAGATGATGTGCTTTGCTAATCGCCCCGCTAGATGGCGACAGCAGACTACTTGTTCTTACAGGGAGGCACTCCGTAACTTGTCTCACGCAGGACTTTTTGTTTTGTTTCCCTTGAGTCAGCTTGGGGACTGGCACAGGGTGGTGGAGGAAAGTGCGTTTTCCGCCCGCACTCCTCTCTCCGCAAGATCAATACCGTAGAGAGGCATGCCTCCTTTATTTAGGGTATCTTATCAGGACAGAACACAAAAACACTGGGACACAAGATTCTAAATCTTCACGTCGGTGTGATCCATCACGACGGCTTACGACAAACGAACTAGACCGGACCCGGCGCAAAGGTGACAGTGAAATACCGGTACCATGTCGTTAAGTGTGTGTTTTTCTTTTGAATTAGTAGACAAGCCATGCATTATTGGCTTTATTTGTGACAATTCAGACACGGACTGTTAGTTGTGTCCGTCATCTGGTTGAATATCGCGTTGAAATAATATGTGCAGTAGGCCCCTTCGGGAACTTAAGGCGTCTTTTGAACTCTTTAAAACGTAAGCCGTTGTCATCTTGGACTTACGAAGAGAAGTGTGAAGCCAAAAACAAAATATGTATGCCTAATTTGGATATTAAGTATTCTGACGGTAAAATAGCGAGAAAATTTCAATTTTCTTGGTATACTCGATATTCGTGGTTTTCAGCCTGTCCCGAAAGCAAGAAGCTTTTTTGTTATCCGTGTGTTTTGTTTGGTGATGAAAAGGAATGGACTTTAAATTGAGTAATTTTACAAAAAAATACTTTCTTAGAAAAACAGAGAAGCATTAAAATTCAAATAAACATATTCAGAATGAAGAGAGATTCCGTTTACTAGGGCGCGGGAGGATAGAATTTTTCTTTATCTGAAGTTACAAGATTTCAAGCCGTAAAACACAATGAAGCCGTAAAACAAAATAGGCTTGATGTTGAGAGACTTGTTGACATTGTGTGTTTTTTCTTGGGAAACAGGAGCTTGGATTTCGAAGTAATTTTGGAGGGGAAGACTTGACCAACAGAGGCAATTACCTAGAGTTGTTAGGTATTCTTTCAAAACAGGAACAGTACATTCGAGATCATCTCCAGTCCACATCGGAATATAAAGGCACATGAAGCAAATTACAGAATGAACTAATTGAGTCTGTAACTGCCATAATTCAAGAGACAATCAAAGCAGAGTTAGATTATTGTGATTTAATTGGTATTCAGGCAGATGAGACCTTAGATGTATCAAACAGATCACAACTTAGTGTAATATTCCGGTTCTGCTCAAAACATGGTCCCACAGGAAGATTCATAGGTTTTTACGATGTTTCGATTGATACGACTGCATCATGCTTATCAGAATTAATTGTCGATATTCTGCGAAAGTAGGGAGTGATTGATAAAGTCGTATGTCAAACACATGACGGGTGCTCCACAATGGTAGGAAGGCATGGCGGTGTTCAGCATTACGTTAAGCAACTTTGCCCAAGGCCAATATTTCTACACTGTTATGCCCACAAGTTAAACCTCGTTCTTCTCCATTGCTCCAAAACAATAAAATCAATCAAACTGTTCATTCATATTCTGACAGCTTTTCCTTCATTTTTTAGTAGATCCTCAAAAAGAGCTCATCTTCTGGAATCCAAAGGATTCAGACTTCCACAAGCATGCGCTACCCGTTGGAGCTTTCATTCGAGAGCAGTCTACGCAATATTTTCACACTATGATGATCTAAGACAGGTTTTCGAAAACATTGTAGAGAATGATGAGGGTTGGGACAGTGAGTCGTACAATTCAGCTGTTGGGTTGCTTGCCATACTCAAGAAGGCCAAATTCATTTATGTGCTCTGTTTCTATAGAGAAATATTTATTTATACAGTCCATCTCTTTGCTCTACTGCAACATGAAAACACTTCTGATGTAATTCTGTGTAATAGTGAAATCAGAAAAACCACTGGTATCCTCAAGGACATGCGATCAGAAAATACAGCATCCTCTTGCATTGTAAAATGTCGCAAAATAAATAACGAGTTAAATGTAGATGACAGGACATTCCAAATGCTCAAAATGTTAACATATGAAGTTCTTGACACCTTAATTATGCAAATGGAAATACGGTTTGACGATTTTGAAAGCATCCAGTTTATTGAGTTGCTGGATCCAACTCAGCTCATACTTTACAAAGACAGCTTCCCTGCTATTAAACTGAACAGTCATGAACATATACCCATTGTTAATAGGGAAAGATCGGAAAATGAATTGATTAACATTTATTCCGATATAGCATTTGTCCCCTCAAAAATGTTACTTTATATTGTCCTCAATGACCTCGAAGAAGTGTATGTGGAAGTGTCAAAATTGATTCATTCAATATTAACATTTCCTGTGACCACGGCTTCCTCTAAAAGGGGTATGAGCACTCTGAAGAGGATAAAAGCACACTTGCGTAATTCAATGAACAGTGAAAGACTCAGCAGTCTTAGTACCATTTTCATAGAGAAAATGCTTGTGAAGGAATTAATGAGTGATCAAGTACTGAAGGACCGTGTGATTGACCATTTTGCAACCAAGAAAACTCGACGTTTGAAACTACTCTACAAAAGACTTTAAGGTAAGATTTCCTGCCTACCCATTAATTAACTAATAGCTTCGCCACTGGCGGTAATAAGGTTAGAGAGGAACTCGCGTATTTTATGTTCATATGTCTGACATTGGAAGAATATGTGGTTTATACTGTCAAGTGCTTGTCCACATGGACATATATTACTGTCAGTAATATTGAGGCGATAGAGATGTTCAGGCGTACATACATAATTTAAACGGATCCGTATGATTGTAGTAATATGAATGCGGTTTTTTTTTCCAAAAGCGAACCACGGTTTATTAGGAATGTCAGGCATAAGAGTGAATTAGTGCTTACCTTTCGTCTGTGATGGTCGGCGCTATTCTGCATTCTACTGGTCTTTGATGAAACGACGACAGTGTTCCCATAAGTCTGTGTGTGGAACTGCTATGTAGTAATAAAACTCTGTACCCAGCGCTGCGTTATTTGCTAGTGCATCTACTTTGATGTTGCTCTGGATTCCAGAATGTGCCGGGATCCACACGAAGAGTACTTTAACATTACGGAGGAACAAGTTATAACTTAATTTGAGTAAATTCTGAATATACCATTTCTTATTGCTCTTTGCTTTACGTCGCACCGACACAAGATATGTCTTATGGCGACGATGGGATGGGAAAGGCCTAGGAATGGGAAGGAAGCGGCCGTGGCCTTAATTAAGGTACAGCCCCAGCATTTGTCTGGTGGAAAATGGGAAACTACGGAAAACCATCTTCAGGGCTGCCGACAGTGGGGTTCGAACCCACTATCTCCCGATTACTGGATAATGGCCGCACTTAAGCGACTGCAGCTATCGTGCTCGGTCTATACCAATTATTTGTATGATCAGGATTGTCTAGTGGCAGCAAAATCCTTAATGAATCAGTACATGGAGAAGTACCTAACGATAGAGCTGGCAACTGGAAACGGTAGGAGTGGGGCGGAGCAGTTGTTTTCGCTCTTCCTCCGGAGACCTCCGGTAGTCCTCGAACCTCCAGTAGCCCTCCGATTGAATTCACTGGCGGAATATTTAAATGCTTTAATGTGGGCAATGTTGCAACGGTGATCTTGAGTGAAATTACAATTTAGGTTTCAGTACTCATTCCACAGATGCATGTGTTTTTCTAGGTTAGTCATTCAAATTCTGCAGTGGTTTCAAGATTGCCGCATTGACGCTATGAATAACAGATTTTGATCGGTTGACATTCAGTTTGCAATAGGTGCATGTGGATAGAATAATGTAGATCGAATATTGCCATATATTATGTCCTTGCAAATGAATTTACAATATTATTAATACCGTAGTAAGTAATAATTATATTCCATTGCATGTGAACATGTATTATATACGATGCTATTACATGAATTATATTCGTAGCTCATTTATTACTGAAGAGAAAGAATTGGAATTTTTTATATGCTGTACCCGGCTGAGTAGTTCAGACAGTAGAGCGCTGGCTAGTGCTGGGGACGGAGCGGTGCGGACTAGGGCTCTCTAAAGACTAGGTATCAGTGGCGTATACTGAGGGCTACCAAGGCTATCAGTGAAGCACAAATCTCCATTGAGAATGACGAAAATCTAAAGCACATTATAATGTAAGGATCTGAAATATTGTTCCATTTACGAAACTTGAAAGCAGTGAGAAAACAAACGTCGCATATATTTCTGAGAGGAAAGCATCGGAGACTGATATTGTAGCCCAGACTCTCGCCCCTCTCCCCTCGACTCGTCAAAGGCGTCTTGCTGCTGGATATCGGTTAGGAGCGGGGACCGGCGGAGGATACGCATGCTAGGCTTCGGTCCGTCAGATCGCCACTGCTATCAACCATGCGTTACTCATCGTATATACTTCCTCACCTCATACTTCTGACTTAATTATATATATAAGAGAGTGCTGGTATTTCACTCCCGTTTACTTCTACATCCTTGTAGGAAGAGACTGCAGGGATGCTGTTAGAGGAGCAAAATAGTTTTATTTTTATTGGTAGATTTGCTAAAATGAAATACCATCTCTCAGGTTTAGTGTTTTCTTTTGTTGGTTGGAATCGAACCCGTGATCATGGGCCGGACACCACCACTGATCTCTCGTTGAATCTAATGAACCAATGATCGATGTGTACGACCGCTGTAAAATAATAATAATAATAATAATAATAATAATAATAATAATAATAATAATAATGGGGCATGACATCTATATAGGCTTGATGTTGACCTAATGGGGATAAAATGAATGCCTAAGACGTCATAAACCCCAGTCCCCAAGCCAGGGGAATTAATAGTATGAGGGGATTGATTTTGGAAAGTGAACTGGGGCCATCGGACCAAAGGCAAACTATTCAGCCCTGGTTAGCTTTCACATTATTTCGATAATAGGCTCTACGTATGCTTATTCTATCACTTATCTTGTTATATATAGGTACTTGAACATATTCGTGAAAAATTAAACGAAACACGAGACGAAGTTCACCAGACATCAACATACACGGATAGATCCCGCGCCTCCACTGGACGTTGCCAAACTAACATGACTCCGGCTTGTAACTGTAATCGGCTAAGCGACAGGCATTTCAAAATTAAGTTGGCAGAACGTTCGAACCAGCGAATTACAAGATAGCGCGCGAAGAAAGAAATGAAGCAGTAGCAGGGGCTTTAGCCCAGAGCTCTCTAGAACCTTCCTCTCGGGTATAAAATCTGGCATATTTTTCGATCAGGTTGTCTTATTGAACGTAAGGTCTACTGAGTGTGTGTTAATACAGGAGGTGGGGGCGTCTCGCCCATCATCGGGTATTTCATCAGCTTAAGGTAATAGCAGCCTTTATGTAACTAAATGATGGCCTCTGAAAGCTAGCACGAGGGGAAGGATTCCAAGCTTTAATAATGTAACCTTAAATTTCCAAATAGAGAGTGCGATACCCTCTCGTATTCCCTCTCAACTTGATTTTTAGATGACTATGACTTTGTAACAGTTTCATATTTTTGTAACTTAACTTTCCTCCATCTAGTCACCTCAGTAGCATAGGATTGGTCTGCACAACTTCGGGCCGTAAGCCAAAATAAAGTTTTAACCTTCTAATTGCAAATTATTAGGAGTGCAAGTTCACCCTCTCCACTACATTGGTTTTTGGGCCAGTAACTTTAACCTATTGTTTCCCACAAAGGCTTGGTAGAATGGGTACTTGGTACCCCTGTTAAACTTCAGAATTTTTATGTTAAAGAAAGTTGTCGGTCATGATTTAAGACAGTCAATACTGTTTGGTTTTGTAAAATATATTTTGTGCTGTAGGTAGGCCTGGGCCTTCTTGAAAATGTAAATTTGATAGAGCAAAGATGCTCTGTTTAATAATGTTGAATGGTGCCTTTGGAAGGCTGTAATTTTCCAAGGTGTGGAGAATAGTCTCCTGTACAAACTTGTAAAGAAGCTCTTTGGTGTAAAAGGAATTGGGAGATCCGTCTCTTTGACTGGTTTTTATGGAGGAGCTGCGACGCTCTTGAAGAGTGTATACTTAGGGGGCTTCAAGCTCAAAGTTGTTAATCAGTTGTTATTCTTTTCTATTCTATTTTCTAAAATGTGTTATCTATTCTTATGTACTTTAGTGTCTCAAACGGTTAAGCCTACCTTTTGGAAAGAAACAGAAACGTAGTGTAGAATGTAACCGGTACTTCAGCGGCAACACCAAGCACAGTTAAAGGGAGGAAAGTAAATGCAATTACACGGTACCTAAGATACTAAACTCACAATAAAACATCTGATGAACTACGCAGAACTCCGCCGAAAACAACACTGGTAAATCAGTGAGGGCCACTTGATGATAAAAAAACCAGGAGACTGGGAAACCTTACCAAGGGCCATGGAGGTGCGAAGGTTGCGATTTTCCGAAAAGCCAACAGTGATCTCTTGTTTTCAAAATATTATTTACAAAATCGGCGAAACAAATTCAGCTGTACACCAAATCTAGACACACACTACACACGACTTAGACGTTCTTTGACAAATACAGTTTAGATGTTCCTAGACAAGAGCTTTGCCTTAAGTTCAAAGAGTTAAGCAAATACATCTCAGTACAAATCAAATTCCACAAATACAATACTGAAGGTAAGAGGAAGCACAAAATACTATTACATTTTAGAGTGAAATCAAAACTTGCTTTTCACATCATCTGATCAAAAGAGTGGTGATTAGGGCAGACTCCTGTGATACACCAACGAAAACTAAATGGAACTTAAAACCGGACAGAAAACAACAGCGCTTACCCTAAGGCAGCCCATGTTGGTACCGAGGAGACGTTCACGACGTCAAAAACTTCAGCAGGCTTGGCAGGCCAAGACCAGGACGGCTCTGAGACTTAAGACCTCGCACGAAATGCTGCCTAGCCCCTTTTAAAGGGAAATATGGCCTTGGAGTATCCAATCAGAACACAGGAGCTTGCCCGGATTGACCAATCACAACTCTTTCAGCGGTCGCGATCTTTGAACCATTTTCTCGAACACAAACGATCGCGATCCTTTCATTTCCGGAATAGTAATATTTCTCGAATGCATAACAAACAAAGGCCATTATACCCTGTTCAAAAATTCGTGTCACAAACTTTCTGGACTGTTCCACTTAATATAGATGTAATCTACTAGTTACAACTACAATATGTTACAAAAATATTTACTCGGTACAAGTTAGGTAGTTACATGGAATACAAATAAAATATTCTATCACCACACTCTAGATCATACAGAAGATATTACTAAAACACAAGATTTACAAATAAAATCTCCTACAAACACTTTCCACATCCAATATATTATTCTTCAACTGTGTCATCTTCCTCCCCCCGAAAGTTGAGCCACGCTCGACCATGAACATAATTTTACTGGGGGAAAGGCGATCACTTCTGGAAACGTTCTCACTATAGTATAGATGAGTAAAGATTCAAGACAGTCACCTCACAAACCACCATGATTTTCTTTGCCTTCCAACAATAAACAAAAACAAACTGTCACTACACCAGAGGTCCTTTCAGTAGCCTGGAGTTTATGGTTTACCAATAAAAGTCCACGTGGATAATCATACTATACTTCAAAATGCGTAAAATTGCTTCGACTATTTCCACTCTGTCCACAGAAGGAAGTACACTCATTTCTTCTACCCAAAGGTCAGTAATCCAGAACCTTTTCGCTTTCTTGTAAGACAGCGTTCAAAGCCTCCTTCCTAGACAAGTTATGGACAAAGAATCTTGTACCACTTTTTCACACCAGTCATAGAATTGAGTTCGCATCGCTAGGCCACAGGTTGTTGCTGATGATGTGGCTGCCGACACGGCCGTTTGCCGACAGCCTCCATTCAATTTCAGTCCAAACCAGGTAGCTAGGTAAGTTGCAGTGCAGTGGTAACTTGCACCAAATAAGCAGATGGGCGAGACACCGTCCAGTCAGACTGCCTCCATTAGGACATTCGTCACAGGATTGTGGTGCCGGATGGTAGCGCCCAAGGCACATAGTGTGCCTCCCAACTTGGCACTTTAGGTTGCCGTCACAAGAAGCTGGTCACTGCAGCCACTGTAACATAAACCAAACCGCAGCAGACATGGGAATACTTGAGGCAAAACTACGTTGCTGGGCTCAAAGATCTCGCATAGTCACTCAATGGGTGGCTCAATGAGTATGCAGTAGGGGTCCCCCTCGCACACCAGGGATATTAGGGCACCAAGCCCCGGGGTAAGCACTATCTATAATCTATTCATTTGACAAGATTATGGTGGGGGTGAAAGGAAACTACATGAGTTTACCCTGAGCCTGAAAGTTACGGGAATAAATTCCAAGCAGTGACCCTAAACTAAAACCTACCTATTATACTAAAAACATTACACTAAGGTAGATAAGTGCTAGAGGATACCTAAATTATTTACTTACAAAATACTTATAACTACCTTACACACATACTTATTACCTTACAACTAAAATCTTACAAATACTTTACAAGAAACTTATCATTACCTTACAACTAAAATCTTACAAATAGCTTACAATTAAATCTACATGGTCACCACCAATGGTATTTACCTCTCCCTACATGACCTAAGGTACCTTCACCTGAGAGGGGTGTACTCTGCTGATCCTTTTCCTTTCGGGGTCACTCACCAATAATGTCACCGGGGTAAGGATTTTTAAGATGGTGCAGGGACCTTGAAATCTGGGGACCAACGTACTGATAACATGGTCCGCAGCACTACTGACGGGGTGCGTTTTAATGAACACTTGGTCACCCACAGACAGATCGTGCGGCCTTCTCCCGTGGTTGTAATTACGCTGGACTTTAGCGTAATAAACCTTTAAGTTCTTTCGTGCACCTTGCTAGTTAGCTCGGATCTTCTCTGGGCTGGCATCGTCGGGCAGAAGATCATTAATTGACCACAGATTTGATAGTGGAGAATTTGGAGTAAAAGCCAACATTAACGAAGCAGGGATTTGCTTGTGGCTTTCATGGACGGTAGTGTTAAATGCAAACGACAACCAATTTAGTGATGAATCCCACTTGGAGTGGTCAGTGGAGTGATAAGCGATGAGGGCAGATCGCAGATTACTATTCACTCTCTCAGCATAATTTGGCCTCGTGTAATACGGGGTAGTGGTTGCATGAGCAATTGATAGATCAAAACAGAAATTCCGGAACTGGACAGAAGTAAAAGCTCTTGCGTTATCACTTATCAAAAATTGACATGGTCCAAATGAAGCAAATATCTGTTTCAAGCACGAGATGGTGGCGTTGGCGTTAGTCATACGAGTGGGGAACAGCCACGTAAACCGCGAAAAGGCGTCAACACACACAAGTATCAAACGATTACCATTCCGAGATCTCAGGAAGGGACCGATGTAGTCTATGAACAATCTCTCCACTGGACGAGAAACTTGCTCGGAAGACAAGAAACCTAGACGAGTATTCGGGGCAGGTTTACTGATGTTACAAGTCTTACAGGATTTGACGAGGGTACAGATCTCACTATCAATGGATTTCCAAATGAAGTGCTTACGAATTTTCTCTCTCGTTTTGAAAACGCCCAGATGACCACCCACAGGGGATTCATGAAAATATTTGAAGAGAGTCGGGGCCAGGTTAGTTGGGACTACAATTTTGGGGTCTCTGCGACCGCGATCAGGACAACACAAGACATCTTTGTTAAGTACATAAGGTTTAACATGCTCACCGGATTTAATCCTGTCGATAATAGCTTTTAACTCAGCGTCGTCCTCCTGATGTTTGGTTATATCTTTGAAAAAGGAAGGGAGAGTCGGTTAGAACTATATTCACGAAGGCTGATACTTATTCAGGAGAGGGGTCTGCAGGCTCTGATTGAGGGACAGAACTGCCTGGATAGAACATCCTACTGAGGCCATCAGCCACAACGTTTTCCGGGCTTTAAATTGGAAGGCTGAGATGCGCCCTGCCCAACGCGCTAGACGACCGGTCCTTCGCGGCTTGACCAGTACCCAACTCAACGCCTGATTATCAGTTTCCAGATCGAAAGGAAGATGTTCCAGGTACATTCTGAAGCGTCCTAAAGAGAAGACAACAGCTAAGGCTTCCAACTCATAAATGGAATAATTTCGTTCAGCAGTATTTAGGACACGAGAAGCATAAGAAATAGGACGACGCCCTTCTTAAAATTCCTGAAGAACACCGGATATTCCTGAGGAGAAGCGTCAGTCTGAAGGATGAAGCGTTTAGAATAGTCTGGCATAGCCAGTACAGGAGCGTTACATTCAGTGGCGGCTCGTGAAAAAATCGTCCTACGTGCTACAAAAAACAAGCTAAATACGCTGTTTTAAATCTGCATATTGCCATGATGAACAACGCATACTTCAAACTTGGTAATAATACTACTACTACTACTAATAATAATAATAATACAACTTTTCTCACAATTTATAACTCAGAACAAATAAAAACAACATTAATTTGGAAGCAGATAAATTCTTCGACAACTGTCTACGAGATAAATAATTCATTGGACAAATATTGCTTTTACTAACCTAATGGCGCAACTTACATCAGTGCAAATAGAATCGTGGGAATATAGATCCCCACTAAGAACCCTAATTTAATTTCACTTTATATACACTGCAGTGGATAAATAATTTGATAAATCTTCGTATAAACTTTAGCACTAACACAATGACAGAAAAAACACGCACCAGTAATATAACCGCGAGATTAAAAACCGCACAAAGCAACTGAAAAAGCTGCCAACTGATTCATTGAGACCTCCCCTATTACCAAAGTAAATGTCCGGCTCCATGGCTAAATGGTTAGCGCGCTGGCCTTTGGTCACAGGGATCCCAGGTTCGATTCCCGGCAGGGTCTGGAATTTTAACCATCATTGGGTGTACGTGTTGTCGTCATCATCATTTCATCCTCATCACGACTCGCAGGTCGCCTACGGGTGTCAAATCAAAAGATCTGCATCTGGCGAGTCGAACATGTCCTCGGATACTTCCGGCACTAAAAGCCATACGCTATTTCATTTCACCAGAGTAAATTACATTGTAATGCTGGATAACATTTAGGGTCAGTCAAAGATTATTTGACTCACCTACGAATTCCTTATTTTTGACACAAAAGGAAGATGGATATTTTAATAAACATGTGTGAGATAGATTGCCTCCACTTACGCTGTACTTTCGAACCCAGACGATGCTACTCTCTAGTGGCAGATTCGCTTACCACGTTCAACATAAGCACGGCCAACTGGATCCCTCGCTGCGCTCCGGGTAGCAGGGGACATCGAGTAATTCTACCCCCTTGCGGGAGAGGAAGTAACTATAAACGGGATCAGTGAAAGTTGATCCCGGTTTACGGTATACTCCGCCAGCTAGGGGGAGTGTTGCAAGCTTGGCTGCGCCTGCGTATTGCTTCCTTCAGGCTACAGGCAAGGGCTCACTTCACATGAGCACAAGCCTTGTTCCCCGGGAGAACGGCGCTAGGTGTTCGACAGATCTCGTCCTGATTTTCACAAAACACAAATTCATATCGTACTCAAAACAACGAAAAGGCACCAGGATAATTGTACTGTACATAAATAATATTCCTTACAGTTCCAAGCTACGTGCTGGAGCCCGGTAGCACGTACTGACCGGCCGCCACTGGTTACATTAGGCGGATTTCAAGTCCATGAAGGCTTCATGTTGGGCATCCTTTCTTCTCAAGGCATTTAATGGGCTGCCCGTTCAGCAATATTGGGAATGAATTTACGAAAAAATTAACCATGCCAATGAATCTGGCTACAGCCTTGATGTCCTTTGGAGTGGGAAAATTCTGGATGGCGGCAGTACGAGACTGATTGAGACCCCTCCCCGAAACAATTTGGCCTAAATAGGACATCTGGGGTTGTGCGAAAGAAACCTAGGTGGCCTTGAGGGTTAGCCCTGCTTTACGTAGTCTTTAAAGCACTTCGTTGAGATGGACAAGGTGTTCCTCGAAGGTTTCACTAAAGTTCACCAAATCTCAAGGTAATTATAGACGAACTTGAACTTAATGTCAGATAAAACATAATCCAGTAACCGAGTAAGAACAGCAGCTCCAGTCGCGAAATCAAATGGGACGCGCTCAAATTCATATAGGTTCCAATCGGTCGCAAAGGCTGTGAGATGCTTGGATTCTTCGGCAAGAGGTATCTGGTAATAGGCCTGTTTTAAATCGAATGTGGTAAAACTTTTTGCATTAGCAAACCAAGGAAAACAAGAGTGACAATCAGGAAGGGGAACCAGATTGGAGGACCACCTTACGGTTCAACATCCGATTGTCAACTACAGGACGATAACCACCTTGCGGTTTAGGGACCAGAAACATGGGAGAAAAATAAGCTGACTCAGAAAGGCGTATCACTCAGTCAGCGAGCATTTGATCAATAATAGCCTTAAGGGCTTTCATTTTGTGTGGTGACAGCCAATACGGAGGAGAACAGACAGGTATGTTATCCGTGACATCAATTTTGTATTCTAAGACATTGGTGACACCTAACCTGTCGGTAAATACATCAGGGAACTTATCGCAGAGTTTCCTACGTCGATTGGCAGCTCCTCGGGTAAATGATTAAAATCAAAAGCTATGGGTTTGTCAGAATCTTCAGGAATAGCGTTAACATGACAAGGCAGAATACGGGAGCATCACACAGCTCAAAGTTTCTCGCACAAAATTTAAAATGGAATTTGTTGAACTTCAGGTCCAAAATCATGCCTGTTTCAACAATAAAATTGGCATCCAATATGAACTGACAGGATGTATCTCTTGCCACGAGTACTGGCATTTTCCATGTGAAATCACGGACTCTAATCTTGATCTCTGGTGATCCTACAATGTTTAATGAGTTGGAATTGGCAGTATGGCAGGTTAAGGACACGGGTTCTAATGTAAGTAACTTGCAAATAGTTTTCATAGAATCGTACCAGGTGTCACTCATCAAGTTGACACTACTCCCAGAGTCTAGTAACGCATAGACAGGTTCATTATTTACCTCTATGCATAAGTACGGTAATTTACAAGAAAGTGTGGCAGAAATCCTACAAGACTGCAAGAAGTGAGCACCAGAGTCAGACTGGGAGCAATCATTAGCCTCAATTAAGTAAATCGTCCTCGAAGGTAAAGTCATGATTGACAAAACAAGAAGCCATGCTTTGGGGTTTACCATCAGAACTGAAGGTTAGTCATCTAGGAGTACTATTGAGTGGGGGTCCAGAGCCTGAAGTGTTACGTGGGCACTGCCTAGAGAAGTGCCTGGTTAACCCACAGTTACGGCAAGAAGTATAAGTGGAAGAGCCTCTACCCATGGCAGGTTTTGCATACCCTAAGGCCCTAGCCTTAGCAAGAAATATAATTAAATGTTTGATTGAAATGTCACTCAGATTAATTTGATGTAGATATCACAGGTCAACTATATTTGGAATAATGTTAATAGATTATTGATGTAATTGATGTGGTAATTAAATAAATAAATAATTTAAGTTGACGTCGGCAGAATCTTGTTGTAACGAAGTCGTCAATATGAATTTATCGAATGATGTAATAATGTTTCAACCACTCAATATGCATTTATTTTGGATTTGGGATTTACAAAGACGATTGTTTTTATGTCAATCATTTTATGAGTGAAATTGGAGTAACCTGGAATTAGACAGACTTGTTTAATTCTACGAGTAAGGCATTGGTGCTTTATTGAAACAAATATTACATGGATGAAATAGATTTTGCAATATTAATCAATTATTAAGTGTTTCAGTTGACCTAGTGCGTGAGTGATAATTTTTATAGTTACGTGTTATCATTTTTAATTTTTTCCGTATTTTTTTACTTTGCCGAAGTTTTCCCTTTTAAATAAATTTATTTGCAAAAAAGGTTCTCATTCGTATCTTTTTATGTTTTTCTCTCTCTTATCCTTCCTGCCAAGTAATTTAAGATTAGTTAGTTTATTCGAAGATATCACTGGGGATCGACAGTGTACGATCCTAGGATTATAGCCGGCGCCCAATATCAAAGGCTGGAATGGTAGATGGTAGAATATAGGCTACTGTCATTCTTAAATCGTGGAATTTGACGTGGTAATAGGTCAGTGTCAAAGATATATAAACTGTGATAGAAGATTTTGGTACCATATGATCTCAGTCGGTATTTCATACTTGCGTGAAATTGATTCAGCGCTACTTTAAATGTTGACGAAATAATAAAAAATATTCATAGAATAAAAATAACGCTGAATTGTGATGTACGAAGATGAACACACCCGAGTAAGTGGGATTCTTTAAGTATGCTTCTTTCTTCTAAAATTTAGACCCTTTTCGTATTTACCAGTATTTAAAAAAGACGTTCTATGTGCAAAATAAACTAAATTTTTGGTGAGTGTTTTGAATTTCATCTGCTTATGCAGTTGTAATAAACAGAGGATTTTAGTTTATTCAACCGAACATTCACGAAACAAATATTGTGCTATTATAAATTACATTCGGGCAGAAAATAGGAGTCAAATAACCACTTCAATAAATGAACCTTCTCTCCGAACCGGAAGTATTGCACTGATAATCAGTTACCAGTGAACCACGAGCTCTGGGGAATATTGAAAATTTTGACTTAGGTAAAGTTAACAGTATTTCTTTTTCTTTTTTACAGAGATTACTCTGGTTTGAGGAGAAGCTGTATTATTTCTCAACACGACTCATTATATTAAACTTCAAAGATTTGCAACACTGGATATGTTGCTCAGGCAGCACATTAAAAAAAAATATACAGTATATTTAAGTAATATTTTACAAATTTACTGTCTCGTTTTATTACAGTATTTACAAAACAGTAACATTCCATTCCGTACATTCTTGTTAAAATCCACAATAACATAGGATCGAATTTTGAAGAAGTGTCTAAATTTTTAAAAAATTACAGTACGTTGGAGAACATGAACTGGTGCATTTATCACTGAAAATTTCCTCCGTTACGAGATTTGCAACATTTTGCATTATATAATGCTTTTAGTCCCTATAGAAGACCTCACAGTGACAAACTAATTTCATACTTCACAATTTGTTTCTATAGATCACCCATTCTTTTTCAAATATACGAATGTTTCAGAGCTTGAGTCAGAAAGCTCGTACTTTAAAACCTGTCTGCATATAGGCCTACCACAGATCTTGGTTTTCAATAATGCATTTGTTGTACTGCCACCAACGTTAAAGCTTGTCGCTTTGTTGAAAAACAAAAAAGCGATGGGCGGACTCGATCCAATGACCCAGCGATTACGGAACTTGAATGCTAATCATTCTCATTCTCTGGCTCTTGACCGCAAAGCACCCAGGGGCGAATGCTGGTCATGAAAGTCAGGCTTGCTCTTCCATTCATGAAAGTTGCTGGGGTGGGACATGCATAGTTCTGAATGAATAAAATTTATAAATCCAATAATCGCTAAATCACATGAACATTTTAATCATCGGTTACATGAACATGCATTCAAACTGGTTACGTCACACCTTCAAGAATGGCCAAAAGAATAACAATCAGACACAGTTTATAATTATTAACAAATCATGGCAAGCCAGTTATTATATAATTTAAACAAGTAAACGTCAAACTATGTACACAGAAAAATTCCAACTATTTATTAGATCTTCATACTTGAAAACAAACTCTACTCTGCGGCTTCTCTTTACAAAACCATCAATAACTTCATCATAGAAAGAGGACTGTAATCTAATTTTTCAAGCAATCCTTTTTCAATCGACAACATAGTTAATGATGATAGCCTCTCCTGACCTTGAGTCGATCTGCAATATATATTAATGCGTCTCAGTGTTGAAAAAGAACGTTCTGCAGAGGATGTAGTAGCAGGAATTGTTGCTACAGGTTTGATGAGCTTGAAAATTTCTGGCATACCCATGTACAGTTTATTAGTATGCATAAATTGCGTTAAGTCTGAAACACTTTTCTCTTTAAAATCAGAAGATGAATTTACATCAAACTTAATTCGGTTTTTAAGCGAACAATGTCGAAAAATGACCCATAGGTCTTTTCTAGGGCAGTAACATCACTGTCTGGAAACCTATTTCTGTGTTTCTCAAACAAATCACAATCCAAAAGCGAGAAGAACACAAATTTCTTTATGTATTTAGAACGCTCTCCTATTTGGACAAGTACATTGTCAATAATTTCACTGAATAGACGTTTGTATTTTGATTTTTCTGGTTCATCACTAATTCTTCGATTTTTAGAGCACAGCTGTCCTCCATAAACATCAATTTCAGTATCAACATGTCCATACAAACAATCAAAATCTTCATCTCTCATAGACTGGATATTTAAAAAGAGCTCCTCGACCTTCTTGCCATCGTACTGAATATCCATACTTTTTGTTTGTAAAATACTGAACAGAGTATCGGAGAATGAAAAAATCGTGGAGAACACTGCCAGCAGAAATCTAGTGTTGAACTTAAGTAAGAAGAACAAAAATCCTTGTGTTTTCAATGTAGTGTCTTCATCCCAGTCGTATGAAGTATACTGTACATGTTGAAAAAAATTCACCAGCGTATCATAATATTCCTTCACAGTATTAAAAGACGTGAAGCAAAATTCCATCTCGTTGGTACTACTGTTGGCAACTTCTTCTGAACAAAATCTCGAAGAGCAGCTGTTCTCTTTGTAGACTTTGAAAAAAAAAAAAAAAAGCAGCAAGTCCTGACATTGTTTGGAAGAAAATTGTACATTTGATTTTTGAAGCAGACTGCTGTAGTGTTAAATTCAATAGGTGGCTATAACAATGCACAAATGTCGCATATGGATACTGGTCTTGAAGTAGTTTATTAAGCCCATTCACATGACCGGCTAAGACAGCAGCACCGTCATATGTTTGAGCCACGATCTTTTTCTCACAATTGAACTCTTTTAAAATAGCACGAACATGATTTAAGAGGGCTCCAGCAGTGCGATATTTACTAACGTCAGCAAAACCAAGAAACCTCTCTTGAATTTCACCACTTTCATCTACAAAACGGAGTAAAGTAAAGAGTTGTGACTTATTAATAATATCGGACGTTTCGTCCAACATTATTGCCACAAAAGTTGCTTGTTTAAGCTCCTCCTTTATTCTTCTCACAATTACTGAACTTATTTCTGCTATTAAATCATTTTGGATTGCAGACGACGTCCATCTAAAATGATGGAATCTTTCAGATGAGCTGCCAGAAGAGGATCATATTCACTTATAATTTGTAGAAGTTTACGGAAGTTGCAGACTCGTCATGTCCGCGAAATGGTAGTTCCTGTTTTGTAAAAGAAAACATTGCATCGATCAGTCGTTTAAATATGTCACGATTTTTCTTTACCTTTTCATTATGAAGTTGGTCACTGATGCGTTTCTGTTCATCCAGCTGGTGGTCGATCCTTGTACGCCCAAAGCTATTTAACTGCAAGAAACACTTCATATGGTTTGCAGATTTCTCATGTCTTGTAATGGACAGTGTCAAGGTGTTCAAATTGTCAAAGCTACTTTTACACCATACACCGTTAACAGCAGAAAAAAGTAAACACGGCCAGAAAAACAGTCTATTAGTCTATTCAGTTCCTTGGACCCTGTAAACCAGTGCGTATTATTATATTGAGATACAGAGAACGAACGTACATATTCTCTATTTTTCTCCCTGTGCTGTGTCTTTAAATCTGGCAGCGCCGGACAGGGCCTGCCATTCTTAATAATCTCTGTTTTCTCTTGGATAGTCCTCCGAGAAAATGGATTTGATAACAAGCTGTCAATAATGCACGGTTCGGAAGCCATTGCAGCACGTCAAATCATTCAGTATAGATGATCAGCAACTTACAGTACACTACTCACTGACACAACACACTAGATCTGTAGCTCTCAGACCAGAGCTTCCAACCACACATTACAAACGTGACAGCTTTGCAACCGGCCTTGGAGAGAAGAAACCTGCGCGCGCATACATTTCTCGCTGTGTCGACAGCTCCGCTGAAGCTCGTAAGACACGAGCAAGCCTCGCTGGACTCACCAAGATATATGCAACATGCGATTTGTATAATGCAGATCTATTACAGATACGGTACATATTGTAATTTTTTTAACTCGCTTAATTTAGAAAAATATTGCGCTTGCGCAGCAAGCGTAGCATGCTCGGAGAAATCGCCCCTGAAAGCACCGGTACATATTCGACGCGCCAAAGTACAGTAGTACGCCTTACTACTTGCACATTATATTGTCCTAACGGAATACTACAAGTGTACAAAGTTTGAAGATAATCCGTGATCCGAACTTCGTGGTATCCCCTTGTTAAACATGTGTTGTGCGCTACACTGCACTCTGGTCCTCCGCGAGTACTTGCAGTTGTAAGCGGAGGGTATCGGTGGTGCGCTCTACCGCTACAAGCGGATTACTCATCGCTATTACTCGCTCCGCTCCGCTCCCAGCTCTAGCGCTGGCCTTCTGAGCTCATGTTTGCGGTTTCAATTCCGAATTTGATCGGTGGTACTTGAAGGTGCTCAAATACGACAGCCTCATTTCGGTAGGGGTCCGGCACATTAAAGAACTCCTGTGGGACAAAATGCCGCCACTTCGATGTCGCAGGAAACCACAGAAGTGGGTAGTGGAACATACATTATTATTATTATTATTATTATGAGCTGCCTGGCCGAGATGATGAAGACGGACCCATATGAATACACTCACACACTTTTATTCTACAAAGGAGCTAATATTTATCGTCAAAATTCATTAAATTACTCCGACTGAATAAGAAAACGAAAAGGCTCACAATTTTCGGTTGGAAAGAGTTTTCCCCGAAATTAGGGAATAGTTTTTGATGAAACGGCTGTAGAAACCGACCATACCCAGGAACCTTCTCACACCGCGGACATTCTTTGGCCGAGGAAACTCTTTAATGCATTTGACCCTGTCGGGGTCGGATATGATATGACCAAGGAAATATAAGCGCTTGGAGCAAAGAGACACCTTTTTGGAATTTATTGTGAAACCGTGCTTGCGCAAACGACTAAGAACTTCTCGAAGATGAACAAGGTGCTCGTCATAGCTTGGAGAAAAAATGAGATCAAGGAAGTTGAAAACATAAGAAAATTTCTGATCTACAAGGATCGAATCCAGTATGCGGCTGAGCGCTTGTTCACCAAGAGAGATGCCATCGATACTTTATTGAATTCAAATAGGCCAAAAGGAGTGGCGAAGGCAGTGCAAGGGCGACTTTTGGGATTCAAGGGATTTGGTAGTACGCTGAATTAAAGTCAAAAACGGTGAAGAATTTAGCACCATGAAAATGTTGAAAGGCATTTTCAATGGTGGGCAAAGGGAAACTGTCGAAGAGTATATTCTTGTTTACCTTCCTATAATCAACGATATTCCTAAATCTACCGTCCTTTTTGGGGATAAGGAAGGCGGGACTACCGAAAGGGGACTTGGAGGATCTGATTACCTTCTTTTCCAAAAGGTCGTTGTCACATTCTCTCATAGCGGACAGTGGTGGGGGGGGGGGGCGAGCAACCGAATGGAGGGGACCTAACAGGGGTATTATCTTTCAGTTCGATGGAATAGGAGAAATTTTAGCACAACCTAAATCGGCATTTAAGACATCAGAAAATTCTTCCAATAAACTGTTCAACATCAAGTTTTGGTTATCAGTTAAATCACATGAGGCGTTGGGAAGCTGGAATTTCGAAAGGGCGCAAATAGTAGCACGTTGGAAAGGGGCTTCAAAAGGGTAATTTACGCCAGATTTGAAGCGAAAGGCAAAGGTAAGGGTGATAAAATCAATGGATAGACCAGCAGCCAGCATAAAATCGGTTCCTAAAATGACGAGGACAGACAGATCGGGAACATTGAATGTCCAATCCCATGAAAGGTTATGAATGTTAATAAGACATTTGATTCGACCCACGGGACATGCCTGACGGCCATCAGCAGACATGAACTGTCCAGAGATGTCACAGGCTTGGAGATATTTTAAATTCATGAAAGACACAAGGAACCGCAGGGACCTGTATCTAATAAGGCATTTAGTACGCGCGATCCACAATAAATCTTGGCCCAGGGTGTAGACGAGGGAGGCCCCAAATCCTTTTATTAACACCAAAATCTGGCGCCAACGACGGGCCATCACGCCGGCGCGGAATTAGTTTCCCTGCCGAGAGTTGCACCGAGGACACACGTGCTGAGTGACACCATTAAGACCACACTTCGAGCATTTCAGAGGAGGCTTAGACCAACAGCTCTTTGAAATATGGCCTAGTTTCCCGCAATTTCAGCACTTCCTTGCTGCAGTGTCGCTTACCATGGCCGAGGTAGAAGATTGGACGGCATTAATGCAGCGTCGAGGCGGAGATACAACGCTGGACCTGCGATCGGGACTACCAATGGGGCGAGATGTGTTGCACCAAAAGAGACCGATTTCACGGGCGCACGATAGGCAACGCCGGGAAATGAACAATCAGACGGAGTAGGAGGCGTACGGTACAATTTATTCTGACAGACCGTTGACTCGAAATCGCGACCTAAACGCATTCAACCTGAGATCTTTTTATATACAGTTTATAATCAGGTCTAGATTTCTGTAAAACTGGTCAAAAATTTCATATTCCGGCACCTTGACACACAAACGGTTGAACAAGGTCAAAATAACGGTGGCGTAGTCATCAATCCCTTCCCCTACTCCCTGGGTTCTTCTGAAAATTTCTTGTTTTAGACAGTAGTCCATGCCGGACAACCCAAAACGCTGTTTGATACGAATAGCAAAGTCTTCCCAGGATTGGATATTAGCTTTGATTAGCCTGAACCATTTCAACGCTGGCCCTTCTAGCATCCCAGGGATGACAGGAATGAATAGGTCAATGGAGAGCTCCATTCGGCGATATCTTCAACTCTTTCAAGAAATTCAATGACACTGGAGCTATTTCCTTCTCCAGAAAAATTTAATTTCCATTTCGTGACAATATCAAAAACAGGTTTAATATCAGTGGTATGGTCACTAATGGGTCTAGCTAGAATGGGGGGGGGGGGGAAACGGGGTCCACACGGTTCTCAGCGAGGGCACAATTTCTACAGGCAATAGCATTCGTAAAGGGAGTAAACCCTGAAAGAAAATTCTCTTATGCATTAGGCCTAGCAAGTCAGCAGGAGAGTATTGAGTACAGTCACTTTCAATAAGAAAAAGAGCCTCGGAAAGATTATAGACTGGGCTGACACGTCCTCTCAGACAATTGTAAAGTATGATGACCGTAAGGCTGATGATATACAATGTTCTGAAAGGAAACCCCAAATAAAAAAAGGCTTTCAATAAGAAAAAGAGCCTCGGAAAGATTATAGACTGGGCTGACACGTCCTCTCAGACAATTGTAAAGTATGATGACCGTAAGGCTGATGATATACAATGTTCTGAAAGGAAACCCCAAATAAAAAAAGAGACCCAAATACCGAATTGGAACTATGAACATTCTGATATTAACTGGAAAGGTAGAAGAACTCCTAGACATGATGGATAGAAGAAAAATATCAATATTGGGATTTAAAAAATGGAAAGGGATTGGAAGTAAGACACTTCGTGGAGGATATAAATTATATTGGAGTGGACAGGAGAAGGTAGCGAAAAATGGTGTTGGATTCTTAATTAACGAAGGGACTGATGCTACAGCTGAAGTTATCTGCAAAAGTGATAGAATCATTAAAATGTTCATGAAACTGGAGAACACTAAGTACACCGTCATACATGTGTATGCATCACAGACAGGCTGCAGTGAGGAAGACAAAGAGAAATTTTGGCAACACCTGGAAGATACAGTTAATGAGGAAAATGTTGTTATTATTATTATTATTATTATTATTGGAGATCTAAATGCGCAAGTTGGGGTAGACAGACTTGGGTACGAAAACATCATTGGTCCACACGGATTTGGACAAAGGAACCCAGGACAAAGGACAACAGCTATTAGATCTGTGCAGAAGAAATGATCTTATAATCAAAAATACATTCTTAAAAAAAAAGGGACAGTCACAGAATAACAAGGTACAGTTGGGATGGCCAGTACAGAACTTTGATTGACTACATAATCACGAGTAAAGATGGTGGCAGGTACATCACAGATGTAAAGGTCATCCCTAGTGAAAGCAAGGACAGTGATCACAGAGTGTTGGTAGTAGACTTCAAACATAAGACTAATGAAACACAGAAAATTATTATGAAAAAACCAAGGGTTAAAACTTGGAAGTTGCAAGAAGTCCAAATAAAGGAAGAATACAAACTAAGGATTCAATAGAGTTTACCGAAGGGTGAAGTAACCAGCGTTAATGAAGAGTGGAAGGCCTTCAAAGACACCTGTCTGGGAGAGCCAAAAACCTATGTGGAGTTACAAGTTCTATCAAAAGAAAAAAGGAGACATCATGGTGGAATGATAGAGTGAAAACAGCGGTGAAAGAAACCAAATAAAGAAGACACTGGACAAGGAAAAAACAAAAACAGGGACAAGAACGAAATGAACAAGAAATACAAAGACTTCAAGGAGTATACAGAACAAGAAACTTGCTGTAAAGAGAAGAAATACTTGTAGACAAACTGGAAGAGGACAGTAGAGGAAATATGAAATTGCTATACAGAGTAGTGAAAAACAAGCGAAGGGATCAAGAGACCATAAAAGCAATAGAACGTGATGATGGAACTCTGGCACAAGAAGAGGGAGAAATTAAACAAGAACTCAAGATCTATTTCGAAAAGCTGCTGAATGGAGATACAGAAAACATAATAATGGATAGAGGAGAGCCAAGTCGAGGCACCACAACTGAACCACCAATAACATGGCTTGAGGTTGAATATGCGCTCAAGAGCATGAAGAAAGGAAAGGCAGTGGGCATAGATGAACTAAGTGCAGATATGCTGAAAGCAGCGGGAATTCCAGGAATCCAATGACTGTACAGACTGCTCAACAACATATGGGAGGAAAATATTATTCCTGAGGACTGGAAGATGGGTATCATTGTACCTCTGTTCAAGAAAGGAAGCCGACGAAAATGTACTAATTACCGTGGTATCACACTACTGTTTCATGTCCTGAAAATATTGGAAAAAATAATAGAGACCAGAATCAGAGATATTGTTGAACCAATTTTGGAAGAAGAACAGTATGGTTTCAGACCAGGAAGGTCAACTACAGACCTTATATTTGCAATTAGGATGCTAATGGAAAAATACTGGGAGAAGAACAAGCCTTTATTTCTAATATTTTTGGACATTGAGAAAGCATACGACAGTGTACCAAGGGAAAGAATTTGGCAATGCATGAAAGAACTTCAAGTGCGAGACAGCCTCATAGACAAAGTGAAAATGTTGAATAATAGGAACAGAAGCTGTATTCAAGTAGGATGTGGTTTGTCGGACTGGTTTGAAACAAAGAGAGGAGTGCAGCAGGGCATCTCATTGTCACCACTTCTATTTATTATTGTAATGGATGCAGTAATGAAATCCATTAAAAGGAAAGAACATGGAGATATCAAAGCCTTTACATTTGCAGATGAT
The DNA here is from genome assembly GCF_040414725.1 of Anabrus simplex. Lineage (NCBI taxonomy): Eukaryota > Metazoa > Arthropoda > Insecta > Orthoptera > Tettigoniidae > Anabrus > Anabrus simplex. Next base: position 727,123,290 of record NC_090265.1, read on the forward strand.
GTTGCAATCTGGAGTGACTCAGAAGAGAAACTGGGAGAGAGAATGCAAAGCTGGAATGAGGAGTTTAAGAAATATGGTTTAAACATCAGCAAGACCAAGACAGTGGTGATGAAAGTGTATGGGGAAGGAGCAGAACCAATAGTCAAGTTACATGAAGTCCAACTGGACAGCGTTCCAGTTTTCAAATACTTGGGTAGCGTTATATCAAATGACAACCTAGCAAAACATGAGGTGAACAATAGAATCAATAAGGCAACACAATTTTACCACCAGGTAAGACACCTGCTGTGGGATGAGCAAATACCCATGAAAACAAAAATGACATTGCACAAGTCCTATTATACACCAATTCTCACATACAGTCTCGAAACCACAACATTGACCAATAGAGATAATTCCAAACTTCAGGCAGCTGAAATGAAATTCCTTCGCACTATGATCCAGAAAACCAGGAAAGACAAGATTAGGAATGAGAAAATTAGAGAAGAAGTAGGAATAGATGATTTCCTACTCAATAAGATTCAGATATCAAGACTGAAGTGGTTTGGTCACATGAAGAGGATACCAGTAAACAGAAATGCAAGGAAGGATTTTGACAGAAAAGCAGAAGGAAGACGACCCGTGGGAAGGCCATGAAGGAAATGGATAGATTTAGTTAAGAACGATGTACTGCTGAGAGGTCATGATTGAGACAAGTTGGTGGAGGAAGAATGGTACAAGGACAGGATGAGATGGAGGAGGCTCATACATCATACCCGGGAAACTGGAGATGGTTTAGGATATTGATGAGGATGATGATGATGAATAGCATTCGTAACATCCTGGCATCTACCACTATTGCTACCAGATATGAGCGATGCATTATCATCATCAAGACCTTACCTCTATTCTTTTTCAAGGTTGCAGATTTCCCGGGTAAAAACTTTGCTTTCGTTACTCATGCCTAAAGCTTTCTGACTTTCCATATTCAAGGCAAAATTTCAATGACAGCAAATACAACACACATGCAAATGATAAGAATACATAAATTACCAATAACACTCAGGATTAAAATCAGAACATAATGGCTTCACAAGACTAAATCGAGGGACAATTAGGACTGTTTTAATATACCCAACATAAATAAGCATTTCCAGTTCTACCCCATCTGACCCTTTTTCGGAGGAGATATCCCAGTCGAACCTCGCATCTGCTACCATTTGAGCCACACCCCCTCCCATCGCGGACACAATCCTGCACAAATAAATACCGTGAAAGAGATTTGAGGCATAGATCGCAACTAGGAAAGGGCAAAGAACACAGCCTTGAACTGGAAAGGAGCCTGATTACCAATTAAAATAGTAAGAGACCAATTCTACAAGTAATAAAATTCAAGTACACGTAATGAGGGTTTATTATTATCGTAAAATAAAAGCAGAAGGAAAGAATAAAAGGAATCAATTAAAAGGATAAGACGGGTACATACATTAGTACACTTCGTCCAGTTGCTGGCATAACACTGGTACGTGAGCATGACGTTATCAAACTCCAAGATAAAATTAAACTTTCGACGAGCTCACTCATTTAAATGGAATATCATTATTGAATATGCCAGTATAAATATTAGTGCAATAGATCAAACACATCGTTCTTCCCACGAGTTTAATATCGTATCATCTTTCTCACACACGTTTCAACTCCACCCTCATACCAACCGTCACCATAGATCATCCAACTCCCACACATCAAGGAGAAAAAACCCCGAGCAGGAAAAAATAAAATATGTTAGATATCAGCATGGCACAGAGAAACATCTTTGGACCAAGGAAACAATATAAAATAACCAAAAGGAGAATCCCAGGCATGCACATAGCCTAAATATAAGAAACATAAACATGGCGGCCCCATGGGTAAGCGAGCGGCCAAGATAGGTGCGAAGGCAAAAGAAACAGCACCGTACGAAAAGGCAAAAATAAGATTCAGAAACAAGATTAAAATGTAAATTTAGCTGACCGATACGTCATTCTTTCACTCTCACACCAACATACGTGCACACATTCAGACACAGCCGGGATCGGCAACCAATACGAGCACAGCGCCAGTTAAAAGGCGAACTCAATTTCATATGGCATGACTCCAAGGTCACAAACGGGGTCTTATTAATATCAGAAGTTGCGTACACACCACAAAGGAATTAGCTGTGGGAACAGAGAAATCCAGTAGTCACGCACAAACCCACCAGGGTTCGCACTTCGTACGACACGAGTGGAAACGTGCGCCGACACGAAGAGCAAACAGTCATTACATGGCGGATTACATTAGAATGCAGTGCACAAGAAGAGAAGTAATATGAGACAAGTATCAACATATCATAATCACAATAACCACAAGAAAACATGCAGCCCATTTATACTGCGGAGCAAAAGACGCATATCAATCAGCTATGAATAATAGAACAAATATTACGAAAGAACAGTTGAACAAATAATAACATGAAAGAATTACCATACCTGGAATATATTAACCAGCAAAGTAAGAAGAAGGATGGTAGTATAGGCTAAGTTTGAATCTTTTAAAAACCCTTCTGTAACTCAAAAACGGCACTCCAATCTGCGTGGGGTCCATTTTTATCCTTCTCTCTAAACCAAAACAAAGATTCGAGTCAAAGAGATAAAATTAGTATCTCGTGGGAAAGATCAACTATCCGTGTTCACCATCGAGGGAGCTGCCCTCTCTAGTACAATCATGGAAATAGTTAAGTCATTCATGGTGAGGCCGGAAGAGGCCATTAGCAATAACAGAATAGTTACATTTATGTATTTGCCATGCAGACATGGCTCAGTACTATTGGTTAAAAGTGAGAAAATGTGTGGTTTTTCATTTGATCGAGTATTTTATATGATAACATTGTTTTAATAGTTACTTTCCTACTGACATTTTTGTAATGACCTATGTTGACTTCAGTTAGGAAAGCCACAAAGTCAGTCTTTCTGAGAATCCTGCAGCGAAGCTTGGGTACATCAGCTAGTAATAATAATAATTCAACAGATTCTAAACAGTTATTATGTAGTCAGCGATTGAAATGTTACTGCCTTGAATAAGATATAATAAATTACTTACCTACGAAAGGATATATCTTGGTCTTTACTCTTTGGCTATTTGTACAGTTATATGCACTGCATGATATAATCATCCTTTTAAAGGAATTCGAGGCAAACTTAATTACGGTAGCTAACATGCGGGTTCCTTCTTGCCATGCAGAATGGAAGGTAGCTGACGTCATCCATCTAACGATATGTAAAGATACTACATCACTGGACAAAACTATTGGTCTGGATTGTTTAGATCTGGCTAGTGACAAGACCATTGGGCTGGATTATGGTTCCTCAATTTATGTTAATCTACACAATTTTTGTGACCGAGATTGAAAGTGTAACCTCATACAGCGCATAAGGTTAACAGAACAAAATTTAAAAACAAAAGACCAATTTAAAATATTTACAACACTTGTAAAATAAAAAACATATACAATAAAGTACACAACTAAGGTCAAGATGTGGAAAGCGGCGCGAGCCCTATGAGGCAGTGGAACGTAGGTCTTTCAAGGCTAAAAGCATTCGGAAACTATAATTTTTCTAGGGGTTTGATATTTATTCTAAAATGACATATTCAAAATGCAAAAGACAGAGCAAGACTCTGGTAACATGACTGGTGAGAAAACACTGCTCCAAATTATCAAGCCAGGTTCATTCGTATGACACCACATCTACCATTGAATAATTCAAGACTTCATTTTCAATTCACGAATTTCAATCCACGTTCTGATCAAAAACAGGAAGCTCACGACGCCTGGTGACTGACGGACTCGGAACCGGCCCCGCCTCCACCCATGTCATCTGACCACCCATAACCCATGGATGTCAACATACAGAACAACCTTCCATCTGCTACCACTATCACTCCTTCTTCGCTGTATACGGCACCAGGCACCCAATGAATTACTCCCATTTCCGTCAACCTACTCCGTCAGGAATATATTCTTTTTTTAACTTTCCACCCTTCCCCTAACTTCCAATCACCCAGAACCATATTTGCCACTCTATTTCAATTCAATGTGCACAGGGAGGACATCACAGATGCAAGATGCCAACCGTCAGTCAGGGAGACACAAGACCAAAGAGAAAATGAATTGCCAGTTTCGTGACATGCTGCTACCTAGCGGACGACATGTGAAAATACAGAACACAGTAGCCTGTGCAAACATGAGATTTATGAATTCAAACCCAGAACGTGCCAACTGTCGATCAGCTCAGCTGAAACAGAAACGCATGTACTTTGTAAATGAATACACTTTTATTAAAGCTCTAACTGTACAACAAGGTTTTCGTATAGTTTTGGTTTCAACAATCACGGAGATCAGACTATTTTATATTGACTACAGGTACAATTGACAGGTTGTGCAGCATGCTGAAGAAATAAGAATTAACCGACTATCCTTGTAATTCAAATATATCTCATAGGTCATCAGCCAGTTTGGATTCTCAAACACCACTACCGAAGGTAGTGCAGTAATTACAGGTGTGAAAAATTTTAATAAAAATAATTTCTACTGAAACAACAATCAGATAAAGGGTAAAAAATTCAAGGTCATTTGCTTCCATTTTTCAATTGTGTCTATGAACAATAAAACTACTGTACAGTTAAGTAGAAGACACCTCTGGTTTCAAAACAACCAGCTATCTCTATTACATTCTCCTACTTTCGAGTTGAATTCCACCTCTCCTCGTAGTTCATGCTTCGGCAATTATCACTTAAAATATTTGTGAAGAATTTCTTCCACAAACCAATCTTCACTGAACTGCAAATGGTTTCCATTAATGGCTATGAGTTGCAGCCTACCTTCATTGTCCATCTTCTGCAAACCGAGTCGGTCCTGGAGCAAACATGATTATTATATTTACTGAATAACATTAGAAGAAAAAAATAAAAATGCACACACAGGAAGTACAAGAATCGATGTAAACTTTGTCACAGTAGCAGATGTGTGGTGAGTACACCAATGGATATTCCTCAAGGTAACAATGTTGAAGATGATGATGATAATAATAATAATAATAATAATAATAATTATTATTATTATTATAAAATAATGAAGGTGGTGATAAGCAGAGACATGGAGGTGGTGGTGGCAGCAGCAGCAGCAGCAGCAGCAACAACAACAACAACAACAACAACAACAACAACAACAACAACAACAACAACAACAACAACAACAACAACAACAACAACAACAACAACTTAAAACAAAATCTACTGTGAAGTATCTCTTCAGAGTACGGCTCTCGGTCATGTATCTTCCTTCAGTTCAGCGACTGCTGTGCCAGTACCTAACAAATGTGATCTTGGACTTCCAGTTCCGCTACTCTGAGCATCACGCACTTCACAGTATGCAGCCAAAGTAGGACATGGTAGCTTTTGTCCCATTCTGCTCCCTTCCATAGAGATTTTTGGCTTGATCAGCTCCAAGATTTTCTTATTAGTAATTCTGGTTGTCCATACGTCGCCAATACCAAAGCTCTTTTTTTTTTTGCTATTTGTTTTACGTCGCACCGTCACAGATATGTCTTATGGCGACAATGGGATAGGAAAGGCCTAGGAAGTGGAAGGAAGCGGCCGTGGCTTTAATTAAGGTACAGCCCCGGCATTTGCCTGGTGTGAAAATGGGAAACCACGGAAAACCATGTTCAGGGCTGCTGACAGTGGGGCTCGAACCCACTATTTCCCGATTACTGGATACCGGCAGCACTTACGCGACTGCAGCTATCGAGCACCAAAGCTCAAATGCATCGATCCTCCTCTTATCGGCTGTCTTTGGGTCCATGTTTCACACCCATAGCCTAACCAGCCTATATTTGGTTCACTCACTTACGTTCCTGCTTTCCTTCCAAGTGTGAGTTGCTATAATAATCAAAGTAGAAGGAAATATAAATTAAGTTGAGAATTCCATCAGCTAACAACAAACTTTTTTTAAACAGCATCTTTAATGCTTGTTGGTATATCCTTGATACTCCATTGCAGAGTGTACTGAAGATGACTGGAGTGCCCTCACCTGACTATATAGATGCCTTTCATGGTTTGAACCATGGGCTCTGAAGTTTGGAGTGTGGGTTGGCAATTATGTTCCCCCTAGCTGAGTCAGGCTCCTTGCCTTCACCTTTCCTATCTGACCTTCCTTGGTCGACCCTTCTTCTTGTCCGACCCTGACGGTATTAGGTTTGCAGCCTAGGGGTCTTTCATTTTCACGGCCTTCGTGGCCTTGTCTTCTTTGCGCCAACACCTTCCTTTATACATAACAAATTCCAACTTGTACATTTGGGAAGTTCCACCTTTCCACCACTTTAAAATCTTATGATTTTCTTAGATTACAATATCATTAATTTATGTTAAAATTTTTTTTTTTTTTTTTCTTGGTACATGTTTCGTTTTCCATGGAAAACATCTTAAGCTGTGATCTTAAATGATAGTCAAAATATACATAAAAATACGAGTGACATACTGTAGGTGAAACACAGTATTAAAAACATGTCCTTAACTGAATAAAAGGTTTAAATGTCTGAACAGTCAATGGTTTTCTCTTTGTTGTCACTGTTTGGCACCTCTTGATGTAAAAGCCACTTCTTAACTATCCTAAAATAAAGGGATCTTAAAATTTGTTAATAAGTTAGAACAGTAGTGTGTAGCTGTGCAAGTTCTTGTAACATTCAGCCTTGATGTGATGGAAAGGGGATTTTTCTGCCAGATGAAATGGACTAGGCTCAATTGTGTTCAATATGGAAAGCAACTCCTGTGGTATGGTTGCATCCAAAACATCTGACAACCCTCAAGGCTGACTCACACCGGGCCTCCTACTGCGCTCAATGCCACTTTCCTCCTAGTGTTGAAGGTGTTTTCCATGGAAAACAAAACATGTACCAATAAAAAAAAATGAAAATAAATTAATCTTACTGTAATCCAAGAAAATTGTAAGAATTTTAAGTGGTGGAAAGTTGGAACTTCCGAAACGAACACATTGGAATTTGTTACATATAACAACTCCACCACGGGTCAAGATGAAATTTATTACTTGTAATAAAACACCTTCATTTTTTGAAGTGACAGACCCCTTCCATTTCTCCCCTCTGATGAGTGTTAATAGAGGATGGTTGCCCAACTGCACTTTCTCTTAAAACAATAATCACCACCACCACCACCTCCTCCTTTCATGGTATTTGGTTTTATATACAACAAGTAATGGAAAGGAACAAATAAGCACAAATCAAGTCTTTTATAGAAAGATAGAAACATCGAAAGGAATCCTCATCAATCCGAGAGCCAATGTAAGGGGAGAGAGCAGTGCATGAAGATGTCAAAATTATCGTGGCTCAATACCACACCCTTTTTACCATCCTTATAAAGTGCGAGGTTTTAAAACAGAAGATTTGTTTTCTGTAAAACAGAACTTTCAGCATACGGTTTAAAGGGCAATTGAAAAGCATAACAAAATAAGAAAGAGAAAGTACAGTTCCAGGTAAAGCTGTACATCTGGCAACCCTAAGCAGAAACAAGCTCATTGGTGACTGCAAAGAAATGGATGTAGAACAATCGAAACTGACTCCCTATTACTCTCTCTTCTCACACTGATCTATCATTGTGATTATCCTCTTATATTACCTTCTTTCTATATTCTTCTTCTTCAGTTCCTGTTTCCAATTTTTCTTTTTAACGTCGCACCGACACGGATATGTCTTATAATGACGATGGGATAGGAAAGTGCAAGGAGTGGGAAGGAACAACGATGGCTTTAATTAAGGTACAATCCCAGCATTTGCCTCGTGTGAAAATAGGAAACAACGGAAAACCATTTTCAAGGCTGCTGACACTATCTCCTGAATGCAACCTGACAGCTACTCGCTCAGTGTGTCCAGTTTTCTCCTGGGTATGAATCAAGAACCTACAGTAGAAATCCACTATAGAGAAGAACCCCGTTGTAATGACTGTTTTTTCTGTCCTTTGAAAATTCCTCCATTATACAGTGTATTACCGTTCTGTTTACAGTGAGAACCCTATCACTGATCAATCCGTTATTAACGGTAATTAAGCCTGCATTATTATTTTTCTGTTGATATTTATGCGCTCCAGCTATTATATTAAATGATATCAATCAACCTCCATATTGTTTCCTCATCACGTGAACTAACAAGCTCCCTCGTCGACATTCGAAGGCGATGTCGGACTCGATTAATAATACCTGTCAACTGGTGTGCTGTAAACAAAATTTGAAATGAACCGAAACATGTTTTCGTGATAAATGCGTAAATAACACGGCTGACAGCAGTTGTTAACTCATTAGAAATAAAGGCTGAAGTAAACGATCACTTAATTTTAATGCTATGTTCTGTAATTAAGTGAGAATTTTATACACCTCAAGATATGGCAGAGTGTATCACTGATTTCGGAGGTCAGTTGATATTTTCTTGAGTTTGGTTAAATTTCATAAAGGTTATTCCCATATAAATTTATAGCGAAGAGGTTATCATTACTCTATTGGCGCTTGAAATATGGTTTCAAAATACTTATACAGTTAACACGTTGGCTGCCAGAGCGGTACATTGTACCGCTGAGTGAGTTTCTCATAAGGCCACGGCGGTAAAATGTACCGCTGACAGGTGTTGTTATATGACTTTCCCTGCCGGGCTGGCGGACCGCTGAGCTGTTGAATTCGCTATGCTAGCGTACTGCTATGGCTTCGTAGCAAATCCAGATGTGCTTGGTTTCCAAAATATAGTCTTTATTTTTTATTAATCCAACCTCCTTTTATTGACAATATGTGAGTATTTGTCCAACCAGATTAGCCATGCACTTAGGTGTGCCAGGTTAGCTAACTCGCAAGCTAGAGATTTTGGAGACTGTGGGTTCGAATCCCACTGTCAGGAAACATGGTTATGGTTTTCTGTGATTTCCCATTTTCACCCCACGCTTATGCTTACCTAATCAACAGGCCACACTGATTCCTTCCAAATTGTTGCACCCATACCTGAGCTGATTTCTGCGCTTATCGCAATAAATATAGCATAAACATGAGCATATTTTGCATTTTCTAAATTGACAACATTCATTGACATCATAGCAACATTTTACATTACCATACAGCATTTGGCAAGGAGTAAATAGGAAATAATTTATAGAAATACATGTTCACGAATAGCATCGATTTACTGATAACACTTCTGCATAGAAAATAATAAATACACTTTTTACAATATATACAATATTTGAGTTGATGTAGACTTACATGAATGTTTGCTGTAGGGTAGATGAAACATGCCGTCATCACGTCACAACCCAGAACAGTTTACAACACTACTTGTGTGCCTCGCTAAAACATGGCAGACAATAATGAGGCTGCTGGACACACAATAGACAGTATGTAACCACTTTCTTCACAGCATTCTTTGGAATGAGTCCAACCATTTTTTTTCTGGTAACAACCTTCACAGTATATTCGTACTTTCCTGTTGTCACCTTCCTTCCGTTGTAACATATGCCCTGGAGATCTTTTTGGTCTGGGTTGGCATTGTTCCTCCTCTCTTTCAGGGTCTTCCTATTTTTTCAAGAGTCCCATTGTTATGGATATGGGTTTTCCTGTTACTTTTTTGTACAGGATATGTGCGTTGACCAATGTTGTACCAAAAAGTAGCTCAATCGCTATCTTTTTTGTACCATCTTATTTCTCAGAGACGAAACGTAACTGCTTATCTGATCGGATAAGTCTGTATGACCTTTCCCTTCAATGTAATCGAGAATCATTGCTGGTTTCAGGATGTTACCACGCCTCCTTTCTACTTCTACAGTTTCATCACCATGTTTTGTCGACAACATAATCACGTCCCTTTTATCCTTCCATTTGAGGACAGTTCTTCATTGTTAGAGAAGTGCCACATTGCTACTAACAATTGGAATCCGTTTCAGCTCATTGTTGGTGAACATATTTCGTTCCTGTATAGAGACAATGTACTCCAGTAATCTGTAACGTGTGGCATATGCACTAGACCCATGTAGCCTATAATACCTAGGAAATTTCTCACCTCATTTTCGTTGGTTGGAGTCCATGAGCGGATACGATTGAAAGGAGAATGTCTTTCAACAGCGAGTTTTTGTTCTGCATACAAATTTGTTTCGTTCACCATAAGAGTGATAAGCTCACTATTAACGAATTTACAGTAGAAGTCATATGGAAAAGTGCTGACAAATTCATCATTCGGTTCAACTTTATCTCGAGTCCTAACAATGGAAGCAAAATTCTGATGTCTTCCCTGAGGAGTATGCTACCTAACAAATGTTTCATCTCCTTATTCATCTTTCCGCAACTTATTTTCCCCCTCTGTACTCTCGCATTCTTCATTAGATGGTCCTGATTGCACATCTTCTTCAACTGATGCCGCGTCTTCCTCATGAACGCAATTTTCCAGATGTGTCGTATTATTCTTGTCCGCTGTATTATGTAGATTATTATTTTTACTTGAGGTCTCACTTGAGCTTTCTCTGGACTTCTTTCATGGAGGTTCTTCAGTTTCACTGTCACTTGAACTCTCAGTACAGTAGTGTGGATCGTCTGACAGGTCATGCATAGCCTGTAGCTCATCATCTACCGATTCTTCTGAATCTGAAATATACGTATACAATTTGAGGTTAGTAAATATATTTCAAATTTGGTGAAGAGTTTTTTTGTCTTGAAAAATGTAATAGATCAGTTTGACATGAACACTACTGACCAGAATTCTCATACTGAAGGGCTAGCGTCATTATCTTCCGAGTTCGAGAAGAAAACAGTTTCATTTTTATAACCAACCTCTCCATTCACTGGTAAAATAACTTAGAAATATCTCGCAAGTATTTCACACACACCCTACTGTAAAACGACGAGTGCCTTGCGACTGTAGTGCTAAGCAGTAGTAAACAAATCGTGGCACACTGTTATCTACAATGTGTACTATCACGCAATGCAAGCTTCTAGTACCGCTAGATTGTACCACTCTATACTTTGTACTTTTCTATTTCCAAAATGTATCCAACAAGGTGCATTTACAGTATTCAAATACTGCACTTTGGATAACTTACTGACAAACATAACCTCACGCAACGAAAGAATTAAATAAAAAAGAATGATTCGAACATGAGGATAAATCTATGCTGGCTCCCCTATGCACATGCTGTATTCATTGGACTACTGTACTGTATGCATTTTAGATGCCCTGGACTTACACGGAAAGTACTCAATGCCCTTAAAACATCCTGGCTTATCGAACTTTCCTGTGAGGAGGGGAGAAAGTCTCTTGCTTCCGTCTGCATTATAACATTATTCGATTTCCCGCCAAGGCACCTCTCTTAAAATTCAGAAATGCCATTCCTTGCCGCGTCACAAAGTATTCGAAGACCCATTAATGCATGCAATCGCTTTGATTCACAGTTTAAACCTTTCAAGTGCCATGGAGAATACTATTTACGAAATGTATCCAACAAAGTGCATTGGCATAAGTCCTATTCAAATAATGCACTTGATGCTGGGACTGTACCTTAATTACGGCCATGGCCGCTTCCTTCCCACTCCTAGCCCTTCCCTGTCCCATCGTCGCCATATGACCTATCTGTGTCGGTGCGACTAGAAAAAAAAAATTAAATAAATAATAATGCACTTGGATAAATCACTGGCAAACATAACCTCACGCAACGAAAATAATCCACACAATTCTAAGACGAAGACAAATATTGCTGGTTCCCCTGTGCAAATGCTTTTTTAAAAAAATTACTTTAGTGTTTGCATATTTAGATGCCTTGTACTTGCACAGAAAGTACTTGACGCCCTTAAAACATCGTGGCTTATCAAACTTTCCTATGACAAGGGGAGGAAGTCTCTCACTTCAGTGTGCATTATAAGTTTCAACACAGTACAATGACCCCCACCCTTGTACGATTTCCCGGCTGGCGCTTCTCTTGTTTAAAACTGTTTAATACATCAAATTGATTATATGAGCCACTCTTTTTCACCAACTGTCGGCATCGCCAGTGTTAGTGGATTCTGCTTATCTGCACACTGTCTGCTACGTGATATTATGGCGTTCCTTAAAACTCTGAATACAAAAGACTTACGATTTCACTTGAACTTAGCAAATATGAAGCACACTGTAGACACACCAAAGTGAGTGAAAGTGCGGTTAGCTACCCCTGTACGTTTCGGAAGACGCGTTCTATCACGACGCGGATAAGTTATGAATTTAAGTTAATCTGTAAAATACTACTTTTTAAAAAACTTAAAAGGCAGTTTTGAATTAAAAGTCTGAATTTCGGTAATGGGACCGACATTGTTCTTCCAATTACGAATTATCCATATTTCGAATTAAACGATTTAAATAATGTGCAAAACCGTACCTTATGTTGATGATGATGCTTGTTGTTTAAAGGGGCCTAACATCGAAGATCATCGGCCCGTACCTCATGTTTCCAGGAACGAGAGCTTCTTCGAATTAGGCGTGATTTAGAATTAACCGATTTTGAATTATCGAGGTTCTACTGTATAATTTTTAAGAATGAAATTCAACATACGCCTTCACATAGTATCGGAATTAGAAAAATAACTAACGAGTAAGCTGTAGTATGAAATCATCCGCAAATACGCAAGTTTTTAACAAACTGACTGCCGCTTCACACCGTTTTTAATGTGTGTGGGATTTTCCCCCGACTTTTACGAAAAATAGTATATAACGACAGTCCGCTATAGCGAGTAGTTTACGCCAGTATGAATTCTCACTATAACGGACTTGTACTGTAATTGCCTGTCTATCTACCATACTCTTTTCCGTCTTCCAATATTTCTTCTATCCTTCCTTCTCTTTCCAACGATACCTGTAAGGAATTTTGTTTCTACGTGTAATTTGATTTACTGCTTCTTTGTTCCTTTCCTTTACTGACTTCTTGCAGTCTTAATCCTATCAAGTATTCCTGTAATCAGTTCACTGGAATAAGACTCAAATGACGTAAGACTCTTACCTCCTTGTAGAGTGGACTCTCCTGTAAGGTATACGTTGTGTTGACCTGGCCGGGCACGTAGAAACCAAACCATTCAGTTTCCTTCGGTGTAACTATAGTATCGTTGTTGAACTTCACCAGTACAAGGTTTCTGAGTTTCAACAGGTTCGTGACGTACATTTCATTTATAACACGTTCGTTGTTGATATCGGCAAGGAATATACTGGCCTTGCGGTATTCGTCTTCGTTCAAAGGATCGTGCCAATACTCTGCCTGAACCAACTCCTGTTGAACCCAGCTGCAGGAGAAGACACAGAATATGTATTGGTACAATTGAAAAGGTAAATATAATACACATAATACATTAATTCACCCCCATAAGGGAGTACCGAGAAAACCAGCCAGAGAACTGGTGAGCCATATATATAATTATTTAGTTTGATGTGTTTCCATTCCTCTCTAAGGAACTAGAGAAACTGGGAAATGCCTTTTGGTCCCAGCTTCAATGACGGTAAAATCCTGACATTCACCTCCCCGTGGTAGAGAGGGGGCAACGGTGGTATATATATTATATACAGGCAGATAACGAATGAAGGGACCGAGTATCTCCCGGTATAAGGAGACCACCTGCTACCAAATGCCAACGGCCTCCTAGAAGGGCAGATGAGCGGGTAGAAGGAAGGGCACTCTCTTGCCCTTGGAGTAAGAAACTGCTCCTAAAGATGGAAGAGCCACTAGATGGTCAACGGCACAGAATGGGGCAGGGAACGGGAAACCACTCCATTAATGACCTGAATGGGTATCCCAAGCATCGACTGGTTCAGAACCTTGGGGGGGTGCACCTGCTAAAACACAAGAAATATTTAACTGACGGACCACCTGCTATATATTATAACCAGCAAATCCTATTCTAATAGAAGGGGTGAGGACAAGTACTTGGCACCTTACAAACTGGGACTACTCGGCTAAGGTATGGCAACCCTGACAGAAAAGTCTCTGGCCCTCCAGCCTGAGGGTTGCACATAGGGTTAACAGCTCTGTTGCATAAAAAAGAAAGTTGTTACGAATATCTCACATTTGCCTCTGATGAATAAGAATGAAGATCAATATATGACGACCCTGCAATGGAATGATATAGATGTTGATACCCATAGGGAATCTGAAATATTTGTCCTGAATGAGTAAATCTATAATACCAATATAAATGGTCCGTTATTGGACATTATAATTTATTTTTTATTTTTTTTTTTTCCAGCTAACTCATTCTTGGTTGCCAGCATTTCGCCCTCGTGTGCTAGGGTGGGCTCATCAGTTGGTACCTAGCACACCTACCAACACGCTGGCTAGTGCATACCGTGGAGGCCACTGCGTAGGCTAACTGGAGCCACCGGCAGTGCCAATGCACTAAGAGACTTTGTCTCATTATCAAAAATTGATGCCTGCTTGGCCATCAGATGATATACATGTTGATACCCATAGGGAATCTGAAATATTTGTCCTGAATGAGTAAATCTATAATACCAATATAAATGGTCCGTTATTGGACATTATAAATTTTTTTTTTTTTTCCAGCTAACTCATTCTTGGTTGCCAGCGTTTCGCCCTCGTGTGCTAGGATGGGCTCATCAGTTGGTACCTAGCACACCTACCAACACGCTGGCTAGTGCATACCGTGGAGGCCACTGCGTAGGCTAACTGGAGCCACTGGCAGTGCCAATGCACTAAGAGACTTTGTTTCATTATCAAAAATTGATGCCTGCTTGGCCATCAGATGATATAGATGTTGATACCCATAGGGAATCTGAAATATTTGTCCTGAATGAGTAAATCTATAATACCAATATAAATGGTCCGTTATTGGACATTATAAATTATTTTTTTTCCAGCTAACTCATTCTTGGTTGCCAGCGTTTCGCCCTCGTGTGCTAGGGTGGGCTCATCAGTTGGTACCTAGCACACCTACCAACACGCTGGCTAGTGCATACCGTGGAGGCCATTGCGTAGGCTAACTGGAGCCACCGGCAGTGCCAATGCACTAAGAGACTTTGTCTCATTATCAAAAATTGATGCCTGCTTGGCCATCAGATGATATAGATGTTGATACCCATAGGGAATCTGAAATATTTGTCCTGAATGAGTAAATCTATAATACCAATATAAATGGTCCGTTATTGGACATTATAAATTATTTTTTTTCCAGCTAATTCATTCTTGGTTGCCAGCGTTTCGCCCTCGTGTGCTAGGGTGGGCTCATCAGTTGGTACCTAGCACACCTACCAACACGCTGGCTAGTGCATACCGTGGAGGCCACTGCGTAGGCTAACTGGAGCCACCGGCAGTGCCAATGCACTAAGAGACTTTGTCTCATTATCAAAAATTGATGCCTGCTTGGCCATCAGATGATATAGATGTTGACACCCATAGGGAATCTGAAATATTTGTCCTGAATGAGTAAATCTATAATACCAATATAAATGGTCCGTTATTGGACATAAAAAAAAAATAAATAAATAAATTATAATGTCCAATAACGGACCATTTATATTGGTATTATAGATTTACTCATTCAGGACAAATATTTCAGATTCCCTATGGGTATCAACATCTATATCATCTGATGGCCAAGCAGGCATCAATTTTTGATAATGAGACAAAGTCTCTTAGTGCATTGGCACTGCCGGTGGGCTCCAGTTAGCCTACGCAGTGGCCTCCACGGTATGCACTAGCCAGCGTGTTGGTAGGTGTGCTAGGTACCAACTGATGAGCCCACCCTAGCACACGAGGGCGAA
This sequence comes from Anabrus simplex, assembly GCF_040414725.1. Lineage (NCBI taxonomy): Eukaryota > Metazoa > Arthropoda > Insecta > Orthoptera > Tettigoniidae > Anabrus > Anabrus simplex. Next base: position 727,139,120 of record NC_090265.1, read on the forward strand.
ACGCTGGCAACCAAGAATGAGTTAGCTGGAAAAAAAAAAATTTATAATGTCCAATAACGGACCATTTATATTGGTATTATAGATTTACTCATTCAGGACAAATATTTCAGATTCCCTATGGGTATCAACATCTATATCATCTGATGGCCAAGCAGGCATCAATTTTTGATAATGAGACAAAGTCTCTTAGTGCATTGGCACTGCCGGTGGCTCCAGTTAGCCTACGCAGTGGCCTCCACGGTATGCACTAGCCAGCGTGTTGGTAGGTGTGCTAGGTACCAACTGATGAGCCCACCCTAGCACACGAGGGCGAAACGCTGGCAACCAAGAATGAGTTAGCTGAAAAAAAAAAAATATATATATAATGTCCAATAACGGACCATTTATATTGGTATTATAGATTTACTCATTCAGGACAAATATTTCAGATTCCCTATGGGTATCAACATGTATATCATCTGATGGCCAAGCAGGCATCAATTTTTGATAATGAGACAAAGTCTCTTAGTGCATTGGCACTGCCGGTGGCTCCAGTTAGCCTACGCAGTGGCCTCCACGGTATGCACTAGCCAGCGTGTTGGTAGGTGTGCTAGGTACCAACTGATGAGCCCACCCTAGCACACGAGGGCGAAACGCTGGCAACCAAGAATGAGTTAGCTGGAAAAAAAAAATAAATGTATAATGTCCAATAACGGACCATTTATATTGGTACCTGCAATGGAAATCGTCTTTACGAATAGGAACTTGGAATGTAAGAACCCTGTATAAACCTCGATCCTTGACAATCCTCAGTCAACACTTGGAGAAGTATAGAGTGTGAATTGCTGCAATTCAAGAGACTAGATTATTAGGTAATGGTATACAGAACATGGAGAAATATACGCTTTTTAAGAGTGGTAAAGAAACTGGACCCCACGAATTTGGTACTGCATTTTGTGTCCAAATTCACTAGTATTATCAGTGCTGTCCTTTGAACAAGTGAATGAAAGACTATGCTATTTGAGGGTACATTCTAAATGGTTTACCATGCCCCCATGCCCCCACAAAGGACAAGGATGATCATGTTAAAAACTCCTTTTATGAGGATTTGTTAGAAATGTGGAATAAATTACCCAAACATGAAGTCAAAATGATTTTGGGTGATTTCAATGCAAAAGTTGGAAGGGAAGACATTTTTGTGCCAACAACAGGAAGGGAAAGTCTGCATAACATTTCAACCAAGATCGAGTCTTATGAAAGATAAATCTGGAAATTTAATTGCTGATCAGGAAAAATTATTAAATTACTGTAAGCAATACTTCGATTCCTTGCTGGATTGTACTGATCCAGAAACCTGTATTGGTAAACCATCTAGTTCCCCATCAGAAGAACAAATACCAGAGCCATCATATCAAGAAGTATTACAAAGTATTATACGTTTAAAAAACAATAAAGCTTCAGGTAGTGACAACATTCCTGCTGAGCTTATTAAATATGGGGAAGAAAGGTTACATAAATATATATAAGATCATTCTAAGGATATGGCACGATGAAGTTATTCCAAAAGAATGGCAGGAATCACTAACTGTCCCAGTTCATAAAGGGGGATAAGGAAGAACTTCAAAATTATCGTGGTATATCTCTTGTAAACATGGCGTACAAAATTGTCTTTTATTCTATTACAGCGTTTAAAACCATTTGCTGAAAATGTTATTGGGGACTATCAGAATGGTTTTCGTAGTAACAGATCCACTACAGACAACATATTTGCAATTAAGACTATTAATGATAAGGTGTGGGAACACAAAGAGTCGCTTCATTATCTCTTTATAGATTTCTTCAAGGCATATGATTCAATCCATAGAGAAGGGCTGTGGAACATAATAATGGAGTTTCGCTTTCCCACAAAATGAATTACCATGTGCAAATTGTGTATGGATGGTAATGTTAGCTGTATTTTGCTCAAGGGCAGAAAATCAAACTCCTTCCAAAATAAAACTGGTCTGAGACAAGGGGATGCACTATCTCCTATTCAACACTGCACTGGAGAAGATTATCAGGAAATTAGCTCTTGTACCTGCTGGCATCATATTGAGAGACAATCATATTGTTCCTATTGACTGCAATGAACTAGAAATTAGGCAGTTATTTGTCAAACTGGAGGAAATGGCAGCAAAAATTGGCTTACAGGTAAATGATAAAAAGAGACATTACATAATTGTACAGAGACTGAATCATGAGGAGGTTGACAGATTGCCTTTGAAGATTGGGAAATATATATTTAAAAGAGTAGAGGAGTTTAAATTCCTTGGTGTATTAATCGATGAGCAAAACTGAAGGCAACAGGAACACCAAGCTAGAATTAAGAATGCAAATAGGGCATTTTACTCTATGAGCCCTATATTACGCTCCAAGTTTTAAACAAGGAATGCAAAAATGATTATCTACAGTGCAATCATTCGACCAGTACTACTGTATGGTTCCGAGACATGGAGTATAACCAAGAAAGAGCAGCAGCAGCAAGTCTTTGAGAATAAAGTTTATAGAAAAATTTGGACCCTGGTTCGATCCTATCTCTCAAAGCTGGCAGAAAAGATCTAATTATAAGATTTACACCCTCTCTCAACAACACACTATAATGGGTGTGATAGAATCCAACAGACTGCGCTGGGCTGGACATGTACTGAGGATGCAGGGTAACAGAGCACTAGTAGATCTACACAAGGGATCCCTTAATGGGAAAAGACCTTCAGGAAGACCTCGAAGCACCTGGAAGAAGATCAACAGGGTATAACGGACACTCCAAATTGATAACTGGGAAGAGCAGGCTCAAGATCAAAAAGGATGGAAGAGGACTGTGAGATCGGCACGAGAATTTCACGTCCCTCGGAAGCCTATGGAGTGAGTGAGAGTGACGTGTTTCAATTATGACAGTTGACATGCTCATGGTGATCACTGCCTCAAAGGAAAGTGCAACCCTCTAACACTAACGTACGTATGTCCAACCCTTGTCCTGTTTCCCTACCGGGTCGGGTATCAAGTGAGATGAATCTTCGTAGGAGTTTCTACAACAGGACGTCCTTCCTGACGTCAATCTCATCAGAAGAGTTAATGAGATGAAATGATGACGTCATATATAGTAGTTTTACGTTTTACGTCCCACTAACTACTTTTGCAGTCTTCGGAGATGCCGAGGTGCCAAAATTTAGTCCCGCAGGAGTTCTTTTACGTGCCAGTAAATCTACCGACATGAGGCTGTCGTATTTGAGCACCTTCAAATACCACTGGACTGAGCCAGGATCGAACCTACCAAGTTGGGGTTAGAAAGCCAGCGCCTTAACCGTCTGAGCCACTCAGCCCGGCAGTAGGAATTGAGAGCATGAAACCTAGCGCTGGCACATAGCCTACTCCTGTCGAATAGCACCAAGGGGTGTGCTCAATGATTTTCCCCATTCGACGGACGAATCACCATCTACAGTGTCATATACTCTCATTCCATATGAGACTGTGGACAGGTTTGGAATTGAATTTAGTCTTTTGGCACGCAATCTATGATTAAAAATTGTGTACCATCACTTCTCCTACCTTACTGCCCAATATTCTAATTGTGAGCCAGCTAACCACTAGTTGGCCTAGAACCTTTCTTCAGCTTATCCCAGTAATTTCTGGGGTCACTGGAGCCACCCAGGCCAGCACATAAAACAGATGACTCAATTCACACACAGGGTTCAATTGATACAGGGAGAGGGATCAAAAAGATACCAGCACATAAGCTGGTGCTGCTGAGCAGGACTGGGCATATGCTGGCTTTGTTTCCGAGTAGCTAGTTAGATAGTGCATGGTTAGCGGTAAGAGTATGGAATGAATGTTTAGTTTATGAGTAAAGTTCTTGTTGAGTGCACCTTATTAGAGTATTAAAGAAACTTGAGGATCCTCAGCATCGAGGAAGTTCATCTTCGTCCTTTCTTCATGGGGCCACTAAATATCAGTTCCTAAATAGCGTCGACATCTAAGATCTTTTGCTACCACGTTTTTCCTTTAATCCCACCTAGATATACCTGCTCCCTTCACAAAGCTGCAGGTTGTTGTTATTGGGTTTTCTTGGGTTTTTTTCTCTCTCTTCACCTGGTAGTCCTAGAGTGGAGAGTCTGATTCCACCCAGCGCCTCACATTCAAAAAGTATGTATTCAGCTGATTCCTCTGCTTCATTGCATTTTCTACATATATTGTCTCTTATTACTCCAATTCTATGTAGGTGTTTTTTCAGATGGTTTTCTCTGCTGAGTTTCAACACTTCTTTAGTATGCTTCATGTTTGGTCCTTTTATCAGTTCCTTTGCAGGCCTGCATCCTGGAGAATTTTTCCATTTCTCCATTTGTTTCTTTTGTACCCATTTTCCTATGTAGTGTCGGGCTTGTCCTTAGGAAATCCTGCGTACAGGTTCTGGGCCTACAAAATGACCTTTCCTGGCCAGTTTATCTGCCTTTTCATTTCCTTCTATACCTGCATGCCCTGGTACCCATATTATTTTGACATGTTGTATTTTGAAAGCTTCGGGAGAAGCGAATGGCAATACCAGACAATTCTGGATATTATTCGGACTGCTTCTAATGCCTTAATGGCTGCTTGGCTGTCTGTAAAAATTAAAATGTTCTTATTCTTATAGTTCATTTTCAGATTTTCTTCAAGACATGTTGTGATAGCTATCACTTCAGCTTTATTTTGACATGTTGTATTTTGAAAGCTTCGGGAGAAGCGAATGGCAATACCAGACAATTCTGGATATTATTCGGACTGCTTCTAATGCCTTAATGGCTGCTTGGCTGTCTGTAAAAATTAAAATGTTCTTATTCTTATAGTTCATTTTCAGATTTTCTTCAAGACATGTTGTGATAGCTATCACTTCAGCTTGAAAGACTAGTGTGTTTGCCCAGGCTCATCCGGATTGATCTCTCAGGTCTTCCCCCGTGGATCCCTCTTTCTGTGCCATCCCCAGTCTTTGAGCCATCAGTCCACCACACTATATCTTCTTTTTCAGTGTTCCATTTGTTGATATCCCAGTCTTTTTTTATTATCTGGGTCTCAAACGTTTTTTCAAAGTTGTACTTTGGTACCATATATATATATAATTTTTTTTTTTTGCTATTGCTTTACGTCGCACCGACACAGATATGTCTTATGGTGACGATGGGATTGGAAAGGTCTAGGAATGTGAAGGAAGCGGCCGTGGCCTTAATTAAGGTACAGCCCCAGCATTTGCCTGGTGTGAAAATGGGAAACCACGGAAAAATATCTTCAGGGATGCCGACAGTGGGGTACGAACCCACTATCTCCCGATTACTGGATACTGGCCGCACTTAAGCGACTGCAGCTATCGAGCTCGGTTTGGTATCATATGATCAGAAGGCATGTTTAGAACTTCCTCTGTTATTACTCTGTTAATTTTACAGTGTCCTAGATGGGGTCTTTGTGCATTCCAGCACTCTGATTGTGCCAATCTATACGAACTCATTCTAGCCTGTCCTTTTATGAAATTGCATAGTGATGGGAGGTCTAGTAAAGTATTCAAGGCTTCTGTCAGCGTAGTTCTCATAACCCCAGTTATGGCTATACATGCCATTCTCTGTAGGCTATCCAATCTACTAATGACTTTTCCTTGGCTTACTTTCTGCCACCAGATGATTGCACCATAGGCCATCAACGGTCTAAGTATCATTGTATATATCCACATTACCAATGATTGTCTTAGGCCCCATGTCTTCCCGACGGCTCTTTTACATGCATACAACAAGTTCTTGGCCCGGGTTATGTTCCTTTCTATATGTGGATTCCAGGTTCGATTTTTATCTAACACTATACCTAAGTGCAGTGCCAGTTCTTCCATATACTGTACTTACTCGTGTATTAGACCCCCTCGCATACTAGACTCCCCCTGGCTTTTCGAGACAAAGAAAATGAAAAAATAAATATCGCCTATAAGGCCCCCCAACGTAATTCATCAGAGAACGACAACGATTCCGCTTCGAAATGGGTACAAGTCTTATTGCAGCTCTGATAACATCGCACAAATTTGTGAATAGTTTCGTCCGTATGACCTATGCAATGAAAACGCGTTGAATTCTTGCGCTACATCTGTGTTTCATAGTTAAGAAATGTCCACCTCTAGCGTAGGTCTACTGCAGCTCTGATGACGTCGCACAAATAGATGAATAGGCCTAGCTTCATGTCCAACCCGCGCATTGCAAGCATGGATCAGTCATGCTATATGTCTGTGTTTTGCAGTTAATAATGTCCGCCAGCGTAATGGTTAGCACAATTAGTTGCTGTTTTTGGGGGTCTGACTTCAATTCCCGGTACCGTACTGCCAGAGATTTACGAATGGCAGGAAGGTTGATATGCGGTAAAAGCGGTACATGTAACTCCCCTCCACTGGGGGTGTGCCTAAAAAGAGCTGTACCACCTCGGGATGAGGAAACGAGTTTACTTTAGTTGAGAAATATTTGTTGTTATTGCTATTTATACAGCAGGTGAGATCATTAACAAAGTGGTCGTTTAATATCTCGTAAAAACCAGATCAGATGTAAGCCTTTTCAGGCATTTGCTCTATTAACCAGCGTTTCGTCTTAGGTCTGACACTAGACTCATCAGAGTGGGATGTGTCAGACCCTACCCACTGACACTGGGGTGTAAACAGGTGAACTTATCAGAAGCCCTTATAAGAGGCACAGTCTGATAACTGCATACGGGAGATAAATCTCGACAATGGAATTATTGCCCGCCTAGCAATTCCAAATGGAAAATTCTAAGTTTCCATGGAGGGAATTAGATATTTTTCACCAATAGAGCATGTCAAAAACAGATCAGATGTAAGGCTTTTCACGCGTTTGCTCTATTAACCAGCGTTTTGTCTTAGGTCTGACAGTAGACTCATCAAAGTGGGATGTGTCAGATGGGCAATAATTCCATTGTGGAGATTTATCTCCCATATGCAGTTATCAGACTGTGCCTCTTATAAGGGCTTCTGATAAGTTCACCTGCATACACCCCTGCGTCAGTGGGTAGGGTGTGACACATCCCACTCTGATGAGTCTAGTGTCAGACCTAAGACGAAACACTGGTTAATAGAGCAAACGCCTGAAAAGCCTTACATCTGATCTCTTTTGATATGCTCTATTGGTGAAAAATATCTAATTCCCTCCCTGGTAACTTAAAAATTTTCCATTAATATCTCGTAACTCGGGCCAGTACAGGTATATATTTGGAGAGAAGCAAGTTTAAACATGATAAAAGCTATCCAATTAAAACGATTGTTTTACTCGCCAACGTACCTAACAAATAATAATAATATGCAGTTATAATTATTATTATTATTATTTTATGTCCCCACGTATAGTACGTGAACCTTTTCTTGAGCCCTGAGCTACATGGTGCTGAATGGGAACTAGGGCTCCAGAAAAGGTTTGCGTACTATACATTAAACGATTTTCGGAGACACCAAACAAAACATACTAGAGTATGCTTTATTATTTTATTTTTTTTGCTAGTTTTTTTAAAATGTCGCACCGACACAGATAGGTCTTACGGCGACGATGGGACAGGAAAGGGCTAGGAGTGAGAAGGAAGTGGCCGTGGCCTTAATTAAGGTACAGCCCCAGCATTTGCCTGGTGTGAAAATGGGAAACCACAGAAAACCATTTCAGGGCTGCCGACAGTGGGGTTCGAACCTACTATCTCCCGAATACTGGATACTGACCGCACTTAAGCGACTGCAGCTATCGAGCTCGGTTGGATATGCTTTAATAATGAGACAACGAACGTATGAAATTAAACATTATGATAATAAAACGCATTACCGCTACACCTGTAGATATCCATAAATATGGAAATACGGTATATTTTCCAGTTATTTATTTATATTTTTTTCGTCGAACTTTTGGTCCTATCAGGGCGATAATATATCTAACTGTCTTATCTCATGGACAGCTGTTTACACAAATCCTGATGTGATAAATGTAGAGAACAAGCATGAAATATACTTAAAAATAAGACTCTATAGTCGGGAACGAAATTATTTTTAAAAGGTTAAAAAAGACGAGACCTCGCATGCTCTTGATTGCAGTACATGGCTCAAAGAGAATGAAGTATCAAGCATGGCTGATGCAACTGGCGAGAGATAGCAGTGAAGATGTCGTCACTTAGAATGCCGACACGCCGGTAGCAAGGCAGGGACCGAGCTCGATAGCTGCACTCGTTTAAGTACGGCCAGTATCCAGTAATCGGGAGATAGTGGGTTCGAGCCCCACAGTCGGCAGCCCTGAAGATGGTTTTCCGTGGTTTCCCATTTTCACACAAGGCAAATGCCGTGGCTGTACCTTAATTAAGGCCACGGCCGCTTCCTTCCAATTCCTAGACCTTTCCTATCCCATCGTCGCCATAAGACCTATCTGTGTCGGTGCAACGTTAAAAAAAAATGGCAAGGCAGGGAAGTTGGCGGCGCAAGGCGATAATTCAAATTAAAGCAGGTTCACTGTGTGCTAGGCCTACTGCTGAACTGACAGAGACAAATGACTGGCCATTAAGTTCTTTTGTATCAATATTTAATTATATGATAACAAAATACCCTTATCCGTTTCTTCTACGGGATCGAGTATGAAGAGGGACGAATCTTCGTAGAGAGTTTTTACGGCTGTATGCCCTTCCTGACGTCAGCCTCACCAGAGGAATTAATAAGATGTAACAAATTATAATGACGTAATATGAGTATCTAAAACAGACATTTATATGTACCGTGGGCCTGAAAGTCTTGTTCACCATTTATTGTCTTTTTACGTTTAGAAACACTGCCTTCCGACAAAAATAGCCAGTATAACTTAAATACATGCTAAGTTTGTTAAATAATAGTACGTATAGAATGTTTACACGTACAATTTATAGCTCTTTACAAGGTTATCGCATATTGGACCCCCCTTTACTATTTTTGGCTGTAAAAGTGGGAAAGAAAGGGGTCTAATACGCGAGTAAATACGGTATATATCCTGTCCAAAGAGCTTCAGTGATCTCTTTCCCTCTAATTTTTTCCTTCTTGTCAAGGGGACCAGAGTTATCTTGTTCGGGTTGACTGATAGTTGTTCTTCCCGACACCAGTTCTCCACAAGTTTAAGTGATCTTTGCATGAGGTCCTGGATAATACTCATCACCTTACCTCGTACCACAATAACTAGAGCATCTGTGTATCCTTGTATATAAAAACCTTGTTCGTTGAGCATAGCTATGATTTTGTTCACCATGAGGTTCCACAGCAAAGGATAAAGAACTCCTCTCCGAACACAGCCTCGGGTGGCCCTAACCGTCAGTGTTTCTTCAAACAGGGTTGCTTTTATCTTCCTTCCGTCTAACATGGATTTAATCCATTTGACGACTGTTTTACTCACCTTGCTCTTTTCCAATGCTTTGATCATAGAGTCATATGTTGTATTGCTGAAGGCTCCTTCTATATCTAGAAATGCTGCCAGTGCAATTTCTTTATATTCTAGACTTTCCTCTAGTTTACAAATCAACTGGTGGAGTGCTACTTCAGTGGATCTGCCAGGTCTATATGCAAACTGATTTTCATGTAATGTTGAGTTCAGTTGCACCGTTCTTCTGATATATTTATCCAGAATTTTCTCCACTGATTTCAGCATGAAGGAGGTTAAACATAATGGTCTGTATGCCCTTTCAGGCTTAGGTATGAATACTGCTTTAGCTTCAGACCATGATTTCGGCACATACCCTAAAGCTAGACTAGCTTTGAAAAGGTCCGTTAGGGCACTGACGAGTATCTCCCATCCTTCCTGTAGGAGTATCAAAAGTATCTCATCTGGCCCCAGAGCCTTTATAGGATGAAACGTGTCGATTGCCCATTTTACATGGTTATGTTTTATTATTCTGTTGGCACAGTTCCAGTCTGATCTTCGAGCTCTGGTCTCTGTTCCAACCGTTTCTTCTTATGTCATCTCCTCAGCCTCAGGAAAGTGACACACTGTTAGTATCTCCAGCGTGTCCCTCCCCGCTTGAGTAAATGACCCATCTGGTTTCTCCAGTGTCCCCACTTGATTTATGTGGGTTGCTTTCAGAACCTTCTGAAGCCTTGCTGTTTCAGTGTGTGATTCCACTTTCTCACAGAACAGTCTCCAAGATTTTCTTTTTGCTTTCCATATCTCTAGGTTACACTTAGTGAGTTTCCTATGATATACGTTCCACATACCATTTCTAGATGATATTCTATACAACATCCTAACCTCTTTTTCATTTTGGATAGTTTGTTGTTCCACCACCTTACCTTTTTTGGTGTTTTTCTTTTCTTTGAGAAGGGAGTTTTCATGGAATGAGTCTATAATGGCCTCTTCTAATAGTTCCACTGCCTCATCAATTCTTTATGTCCTCTCACGTTTATTGGAATTTTTTGTACAGCTTTCCCTAGAACTTCTCTGTGTCTGTCCCAGTTAGTTCTTTTTGGGTCTCTGTACATCTCATTCCCACACAGTCTCGCATCTATTGCATATTGGATGTGCTGATGGTCTGCCAATGATGGTTCCTCCAGCACCTTCCAGACTTTAATGAAGTTTGCAATATGTGTAGTGCTTAGTGTAATGTCTATTACCACCCTACGATTTTTATTTATAAATGTAGGCTTGTTTTCTAGGTTTAGTATTGTCAACTCAGTTCCAATAACAAACTCTAGTAAAAACTCACCTCCTGCATTGCAGTTCGTGCTGCCCCATGCCGTGTGGTGTGAATTTGCATCTGCTCCAAGGACTAGGTGTTCGCCTTTCCACTTTGCGTTGCAAAGTCCGGAGGGCCTGAGGGAAATAAAATACCCTCTCGCAGACTAAAAACAGGTATTGCCAGAAAACTTCTTGAGGCAGTGTGATTGTTACTAGCCCAAGCCAAGGCTTGGAAGTGGAAACCTCGCCCACACATGCTAGAGAGGCATCCATGTTACCTCCGCATGGGTGATACGGTGGTTCGAGTGAAGTGGGTGCTGGTGATTGAGGTGAAAGCTCACTGCGGTGTACCGGACCCAACACATCATTTTGCCCTACGTAGCCTGAACAAGTCGTGGGTTGGGAACAGGGTGAACCCAACCTAGGGGGAACTCATGGCTGTGAACTCAGTCATGGGAATGCCAAGTGGGAACCATGTGAGTAGGTCTACTGAAGGTGGAACAAACCTGGTTGGGTTCGGGCCAGGGGCAGACTGCTGGATGGATGGCTGAGGGGCTACGGAGAGCCTGAGTTGTGGGAGGACAATGTCTGGTGGAATGCCTCGTCACGGATGGTGAGAACGCCGCTCAGGACCCTAGAAGGGGCAAAAACCCTATGTCATACGGAACAATGGACATTCCAAATGAACCACCTAAACAAATACCAAAGGAAGCTATGGAAGCTCCAGAAGAACAGGTCCAACGGCAGGCCGAAGAGGAGAATATGGAGACAGACGTCCCAGTAGGGCAGGCTGAATCCAAATCTTAAGAAGAAACAGAAGAAGCAACAGGAAAGCAGACTTCTGGACAAAAGGAAACAGGAGATTTCACTGAGAAAAACCTGAAGATATCGGCATCGAAACTAAATAGGATGCATATAGATAGACCACATCGCACAAGGGCCTACTACAAGGAAAAAAAGGAGGCGAGGAAAGAAGTCAAGATAGCAGCTGGGACTTGGGTGGAGAAGAAGTCAAGGAACTGGGATCGGCGAGACGCTATGCCAATGACTATGCCTAAAAGCCCAAGGTCGACGGAAAGCATGCCATCAAGTTCGGCTACAAAACCACCCTCCAAGAAACAGAAGGAAGAAAAAGTCATGTCCTTTTGGGAAAGACTATCCTCAGTTAAGGTCACAATAATATCTAAGACCTTTCCAGATGGAAAACTCAAGGAGGAAGACGTAACTGAATTGGCATCTGCTCTGATAGCACAAATGAAGCCGCTGTCAGTCGAATGTCTGCCAGGCTTCCTTGAGTCACCAAGGCTGGAAAGTGGAGCTGTGGTACTGATATCTGCAAATCCAGAAACAAAAAGTTGGCTGGAACAGACATAATAAAATTGTAAACCATGGAAAGGGGAGACCCTAGAGGTGACGGATGCAAAAAAGGTGCTGAACACGACCAAGGTCATCACCAAGTTCCCACCTCCTTTTGACAAGATGAAAGTGGAGGGTGTTCTTGTCAGAATCAATCAGCACGATACCAAACTACTAACACAAGAATGGAGACTGCTGAATGGCACTTCATCGACAAGACAGGAAGGACAGACCTTGGTAAAAGAGACTTTGAAGAGCTCAAAAAGACAAGCCTTAAGGCTAAGCTCAGACTTGGGCAGATCAAGTTTCAGGTCATCAGGGGAAAAACGAAACCCAATGCTGATAAAGATGGAGCTGAACGTCCTTCAGGCCAATCTTCAGCATACAAAAGCAGCTGTGGCCAATTTCGACAGGAAGTTCAAGTCCGAGGCTATTGACCTGGCCCTTATTCAAGAGCCATGGGTAATCAAGGGCAGAGTAGCAGGACTGGTGGAATCTGGAGGTAAGCTGATGTACGATACAACATCGGAAATACCCAGAACATGTCTTCTTGTGACAGGAAATTAAAATGTCTTATGTTGCAGGAACACTGTTCTCGGGACTTAAATGTGGCCAAGATTAAACTTGAAAATTAGGAGGGACCCAGAGAAATAATCATAGGCTCTGCATACCTCCCATATGACTAAACCAATCTGCCCCCATCCGCCACCTGGGACACGTCCGATAGGGGAACAGGCAAGAAAACCCCCACGGGATCGAGGAAGTTAGCTGCTCTGCTACAGAACGTCACCCAGGATACGCCTTTCTCTCGTACCCTAGAATCCAGCTACAGAACTGCCCTGTATTACAGAGACAACTACCTTAAGCCGAATCCTAGGAAAACACAGGTTACACTTTTCCATCAATATAATCGTGCTGCTAATCACAAAGTTAACATTAGTTGGGAAGGAAGGTAGCCTGTTGTCAAATACCTCAGAGTTCATCTTGATTAGTCTCTTACTTTCAGAGCACATTGCCATTCTGTCAGTATGAAGACGCCTTTCTCTCGTACCCCAGAATCAGCTACAGAACTGCCCTGTATTACAGAGACAACTACCTTAAGCCGAATCCTAGGAAAACACAGGTTACACTTTTCCATCAATATAATCGTGCTGCTAATCACAAAGTTAACATTAGTTGGGAAGGAAGGTAGCCTGTTGTCAAATACCTCAGAGTTCATCTTGATCAGTCTCTTACTTTCAGAGCACATTGCCATTCTGTCAGTATGAAGTTAAGAGCCAGGAATAATCTACTACGCATGTTAACGGGGTCAAGCTGGAGTGCACATCCAGCAACTGTACGAACTATGGTCCTGGCACTTTCTTTCCCCACAGCTAAGTATTCTTGTCCTGTGTGGGTCAACCCTGTGCATTCCACAAAAGTGGACATTGCTTTGAATGACAAGTGCCGTGAAGTTCCTGGCTGCCTCAAACCAACAAACATCGAAAAGCTATACCACACTTGTGGCATAGCTCCATCTTCAATCCAACAGCAAGGAGCAGCTGAAACTGAGAAACGCAAACAAGAGGTGAACAACCACGATCCTCTCTATGGTCATGAAGTAGTAAAACAGAGTCTCAGATCACGGAGGAGTTTCATTAATAACACCAAGCTAGCTCCAGCCACACTACAATACTGGCAGCAACAGTCCACACTATCCGACTGAAACTGGCCAACAGAAGGAACTCCAGCACGTACTTCGCAATCTTAGCCTGTGTGGAAGACTCTGAATAGGATAAGAACTCCAATGCCTAGAAACAAGGCTCCACTTGGAAGATAGGGTTATACACAGAATGCTGACTATGACTGTGGTGCAATTCAAGACCTTGAACTTCTATTTCACTATACGGGCCGTGAAAGCATCAATGGCAAAATTAATAGTATCTTGGGTAAATCAGGGGAACTCGTAGTAGATCCCAGGAAATCACTGGACTTGTGGAAGGAATATTTTGAAAATCTTCTCAACGTAAAAGGAAATATTTCTGTTGAACCGAATTCACTGGGAGGAGGACAATGGTAACAGTGAAATTACAATTGAGGAAGTGGAATAGATGGTGAGTAAACTACACTGTCATAAAGCAGCAGGAACAGATGAAATTAGACCTGAAATGGTGAAATATTCAGGGAAGGTAGGGATGACGTGGCTTCACAGAGTAAAAGAATTTAACATGAAATGTTACTAAGGTACCTTCTGATTGGACGAAAGCAGTAATTGCACCTATCCAAAATCAAGGGAACAGAAAGGATTACAACAACTCTGGAGGTATCTCACTGATCAGTATACCAGGCAAGGTCTTCACGGGCAATGGAAAGGAGGGTGCGATCAGTGATTGAAAGCGGTTGCAGACCAAAGGGGAGCTGTCAGGACCACATTTTCAGTATGTGCCAGGCAAGTGAAAAATGCTACGAGGAGGAACAGACAGGTTTATGCTCTGTAGATCCTCAGAAGAAATATGACAGAGTATCAAGGGAAAATACGTTAGCCGTACTGAGGGATTTACCTTTGCTGTTCATAGTTTACACAGATCATTTAGTGAAAGGTACAAAGAAGCAGGGACGGATTCTATTGTAAGCAGTCAGCCCTACGCCAACGACTTGGTCTTAATGGCAGACTGTGCTGAAAACCTACAACCTACAATATATTAGGATGGCCTATGGAACATGTGGCTAGAAATTCACGCAAAGTTGACTCTGGTGATACTTAGGGTGCACATTAGAATGGAAGAAATACCATTTCAAGTTTATCATCTTCCCGTATTTGTCTTAGGAATAGAGCCAAGACCAATTTGTCTTAGAAATACAGCCAAGGCCAGACATCTCCGAGGCAACCAATATTCCTATTTTTATCACAATGTTCCACACTATCTCTTCCCCGCAGCTATTCTGCATGAACTGGTGAACTAACTTACCTGATATAAGCCCCATAGTTCAGGAGCTTGCGAATGTAATTACACACTCTGTTGAAGTAGTTGCAGTTTGGAAGTCCATACACTCCCTGGTGCTGGCCTCCCATGGATACAAGGTTCAACATGGCTGGTGAAGGGCAACGCTGCGCAACAGCTCGCCTGAACAAACAAACACAAACATCCAATTACAGGCCATGACAAATATTTGTAAAATCTAGGAGCCAGGTAATGTTTCTAGTACTCTCATTGATAACATACTGGCGTCTAGCCTTCTGAAAAAATAAAACTTGGTAGTAATAGCAAAAGCCAGTCCTATAGTATAGGGCTAGCATGCCTGCCTCTTACCCAGAGACCCCAGGTTCGATGCACGGCCAGGTCAGGAATTTTTACCTGGATCTGAGGGCTGGTTCGAGGTCCACTCAGCCTACGTGATTACAATTGAAGAGCTATCTGACGGTGAGATACCAGCGCCAGTCTAGAAAGCCAAGAACAACAGCCGAGAGGACTCATCGTGGTGACTACACAACACCTCATAATCTGCAGGCCTTTGGGCTGAGCAGCAGTTGCTTGGTAGGACAAGGCCATTCAGGGCTGTAGTGCCATGGGGTTAGGTTAGTTAGTAATAGCAAAAGGTATTGTGATTTTATACAACAGATTACCACAGAATGTAAAGACAGGACACTGGACTAAATAACACATGCCCCTATGTATACAAATTTATGAATCTAGCCAACTATTGCTTATTTGTAATTTAATACTGTCCTAAGAAACTTGTAAAATGTAGATAGCAAAGTGAATATTGTTGTCAACAATGCCAAATTGTGCTGGCGGTGGTAGTGATCATTGTTTTAAAAGGAAGTAAAACTGGGCAACCATCCTCTACAGTATATAAAACTAATCAGAGAGAAAAATGGAAATCGGACACTTCAAAAAATGAAGATATCGG
Source organism: Anabrus simplex (assembly GCF_040414725.1). Classification (NCBI taxonomy): domain Eukaryota; kingdom Metazoa; phylum Arthropoda; class Insecta; order Orthoptera; family Tettigoniidae; genus Anabrus; species Anabrus simplex. The sequence continues at coordinate 727,155,052 of NC_090265.1, forward strand.
CCAAAGAAAGACAAGGGCCATGAAGGGTGTGAAAATGGAAGACTCTAGGCCTCGAGTGCTCTAATACTGTCGGGGTCAGAAAAGAACAAGAGTAGACCAAAGGGAGACCAGATAGAAGAGAATGCACAAGTAAGTGGAAGCAATTCCAGGACTCAACTAGGGGCCCTGTGGTCGCCAACCCACGCACCCATGTTAAGAGCCTCTGAGGCCCCCTTTTTTCGCCTCTTACAACAAGCAGGGGATACCGTTATTCCACTGCCCCCACCCACAGGGGGAATGCCAAATTGTACAATTCCTTTGTATATATTATTCTGACATGTTAAAGGATTAATAACTGAAAGCAAAAAAAATGATCTATCTAAAAATATATGATACAAGGAACAACCCATACTTTACAAGATATCGTTATGCACGTGCCTAGGAGCTTCATATGCTGTCAACAAACTGAAATAAATTCCGCGAGAATATGCTCTATATCACTTTACAATGACAACTCTGTTAAAATAATAAATTCAATATTTTGATGTCGGTAATACTTTATTTACGAGAGCGTTTCTCGATACCCAAATGTTCTTATTTAACATTAGTTTTTCTTCTATTGCATATATAATGTGCTTTTGATTATTATTTAAAATGGTAATAACAATAATATCACAGCAGAAATCGCCCAAAACTTATCAAAATCTGTGCCGTTACCTAACCTCATTGTCTTCTCCAACCGAGTTCGATAAATCATATGGAGTATCAAGGGGTTGTGTATTATTACATGTCCTTTGCAATAGTTCAGTGACACCAAACCAGGAATTAACACATGGGTGATGGGCCCCGAGAAATCTCGTAGTACTCTCGCCAGCGGTTAGCGACGGGTCCCAAGAAATCTCGGTTTTATTCACGACATGGCTTTGGTCTCCCTGCGACACCTCTTGACCATATATTGAACTATTTCAGACTTGCACATTGAGTAGAATAAATCGTAGATGTATATCTGTCACTTTTCTTCTCTTCAAGGCCTTCTCTGATTTAGTTTAGAAACATCGACTTTCTTTCTGCCGGTTCAGTCAATGATAAGATGGAGTGCTCGTGTAATACAGCGTTAGCTGACGACGATATTTTAGAAGAATTGTGTGCCGATGATCATTCAAATGGATATAGTAATTGTGAATTAGTGGAAACTGAATGTGAGACTGATATTCAAGCCCCTACATGCCGTAACTTACATAGTGTGCTCATTTATTCAAGTGACTCTGATGACGACAACGATGTAAACACTGATGATGTATTAGGAATTGATGCTGAAGATGGTTTTATAAAGGCAGATCCACCCAGATATTTACAACTTTAAAGATAAAATCTTGACTAGTTTAATATTTAATGTACACTTTTATAATCGTCTGCACTTTAGTATGCTCAGTAGAAAATTATCCGGTCCACAGGGTATGTGACAAGCTAAGCAACATGTTAAAAATGTAAAGGGGGGAGATTATACTCGGCTCGAAAAAGATGATGCCAAAGAAAGACCTGGTGGCCAGGATTTGTCATACCCTGCAATTAGTTTCCACATTAATCAAGCATAATGAACTCGACAGTTAACAATTATACATTAAGAGAGTTCATCATCATCATCATTTCCCATTATCCAGCTGTAGCCGGATAGGGGCAAATATGGTTCTTCTCCTTTCCGAGGCACCATATCTGCTTTATCCATATAGGCTATTGTTACGATGGGCTCGCCACACCCAAAGCCATTAAGAGAGTTATTTTAACTAAAGTAAGAGGCACAGTAGCAGAATGCAGATAAACCACATTAGAGCATGCAGGACCAAATGGCAATCAGAAATGAAGAGCTTATGCAGACAAATTTGCTGCGATGGGCCAAAACAAGGAAGAGCTGAAACAGATTAAAGAGGCAACAGGCAGCGTAGGTGGAATTAAAGTTTAACAAAAGAAAGAATGAGCAAACACTGAAGTCAATGTCAAGATCCAAATAATACCAGGTCCCACTATCAGTCACCAATGGTCTTCAAATCAGTGGATAAATTCAAATACCTGTTGCCCGTAGCCTTTTTTTTTTCAGGCAGTGTATTTTCACTAGCTGCAGTACCCGTCGTTAACGGGACAATCATATAGCATGTGCAAAGTTATCTTACTCCCCAGCTACTTCCCGCCAATATCCAGGCATGCAGCAGTGATCCCACCTATCGGAGATGAGAGCAGCAGAAGAGACAAATCATATCACAAGAATGATCAATGTAATGTTATTGTTGATACTGTATGCCTTCACATTTAGTTTTCTTCCAACTCTGTGATATTAGGGCATCTAATGTGAAGGGAGTCCTTCCTTCTTTCTTGTCTTATACATTTTTCTCATTTCTTATAATCATCGTCACAATTTTCCTTGTTGATATGGACCGATGACCAAGTGGTTTTAAACCTTAAGATAATCGTGACAAAAACCATCACCAGTTAACATGATTAAAGAATATTTCCATGTCGGCAATGCTTGGTGTTGATATGGACTAAGCACCCAGAGTCCAAATTCATGAAGTCTATTATCATAGTCGGTATGATAAAATTGTGTAAGACAAAAATAATCTGAAAATGTATGCTCTATAACTTTTGTTAAGTAATACTTTTCAAGAGGACCAATAACAGATATTTAAGAAATGAAATATTAGACACCTTCCCCTGTCTCCAGCGTCAATAAAATTATTTATAGCCTAGACTGACCTTATTCCTAGATTTCACACACCAATCTTCATTTAATTCTGTTCATCCATTTTCTCCTGGTTCAATGTTGATATGGACTTACCAACATAAATAGAATTTCATGAATATTTCTGTTACCATAGCCGGTATGGTAAAAATGTATAAGGCATAAATGATCGGAAATTTAATTCTATATAACTTCAGTTATATTTGAGAATTACATTTTAGGCCTTCCCCTAAACTACCATTCCACTTAGTGTAAATGAAATTATTTATAGCCTAGTGTAGTGCCTCATTCCTAGAATTTACATACCAATTTTTATTAAATTCTCTTGAGCCATTTTCTTGTGATGCGCGTACATACAAGTGTATTTCCTTGTTACTGTGGACACGACCGATACAGAAACACTGATCTTTTTAAATTCTAAGCAATGTACAGACAAAACTCTTATTTTATATAGAATTATTGTTCCTTAAGGACACTATGAAAGTTTTTTTAACACATCACTAATAATATAAGCAAACATCAGGAAAACAAGAAACTCAACTTCAAGAACCAGTTTGATATATAGACTCGAATGTGTTTTGTTGATCGTTTTATTTATTTTCATCTAACATCTGAAAGACTGACAAATAGTTTGAATTATATTCAAGATGTGGACAATATTATTGCATACTTTTTTCGTTACTGCTTTGTTTAGGTGCTCACCGTATGTTTCACGGCCATAGTCATGGCCCAAACATGGGGCCAAAACATGTATAGATTATATGTATTAAACATGAGGATATATTGGAAATAATACATCTTATATAATAGTAGTTGAATGATTCTGGAAGGTGTACAGATTGGATACAAGATCAAACACAACGCCACGGTGGACTGCTTGGCTTTTGCAGATGATATGGCATTGCTACACGAGAAGGAAGAAGATGGCGCTAGCAAACCTAGCTGAGACTGTGGCAAAGGTTGGCCTGAAGATAGCGTACAAGAAGACCAAGATACTGAATGCAAAGGACAACTGGAAGGTTGGAGATCAAGTAGTAGAGAGAGTCAACAGTTTCCAGTACCTACGTGAGAATATAACAGGCAAAGTACAGCATAACAGGAGTGTGGGAGACGAAGAACAACACGTACAGAAACTACGATTCACGGCCAAGACGACTTATGGGAAAAAGAACCTATCGAGGAACGCCAAACTGCGACACTATACGATGGCCATCCGGAACACTGCATTGTACGCTACTGAGACTATGACATTGGCCAAAAGACCTTGTATTCGACTGGAAAAGGACGAAAGAAAGATCCTGAGAGATATATGGGTTACCAAGAAGCCGGGTGAAATATGGGTGCATGGATCAAGACAGGAGATATATGAGAAAGTAGAACCAATTTCAAGTGTGTTACGGAAAAGAAGGTTGAGTTTTATGGGACATTTGATGAGGATGGATGAAAACATGTTAACAAAGAAGATATGGAATGTGACATGCTTAACGGAAAATAACTGGATGAAGGAAGTTAGGGAGGATTGGAAAGCTGTCGGGGTAATAGATAAATATCCACAAACGACTGTAGTACAGGATAGATCTGTGTACAAAAAGCTTGCAAAAGTCACAAATACTAAGATCAAGATCCAAATCACAGAAGCGAAGAGAATCAGGAAGAGTGAAAGAATGAAGAGGTGCTGAACAAGTCACTCGATTTGTAAGAGTCAAAACAAATAAAAATAAAACAAATTATTCTGGAAATTGTATAGAGGTTGTTTAATGAGCATTTAATGGGCTGACTAGTTTACCAGTAATTTTCCACTATGTAATTATCTGGTGCCTCAATGCCACTGATGGAAGTGAAATGTTTCTACATTTCTAAACAACTTTCATCACATTAAAATAAGTGTGACTTGATAGAATCTGATGATCTTTCAAGAACGAAACATGTCATTCTTTGTTCAATACTGTGATTTTTTACAGGTATGTTATAGTGTCACAATTGTTCGACAGACTGAAAAACTTTAAAGTTCCGTTAACTGAAAGATTTCCTTCCTAACAAACAACATTACAAGGAATAACTGTTAGCAGCATATCAAGAAACTTACAGGAACTGCCCTCCTTGTGAGAACCCAATAGCGTTGTAGCCATCCTGGAGCTTAGGGTCAGCTGCTAACTGCTTACACACAAAGTCCACTTGATCGTTAACATTCCGGAAAAAGCCACTCTCCACATCCTGTCAAAAAAAAAAAAAAATCATTATAAGCACCTGTATATAACTCCAATGCATTACTTTAACACAAGCTCAATATTTTATATACAAGTTAAATAATTCTAAAAACAAGCATAGATTGGAAAACTGGTTTCCCTTCCAACCTAACCTAAATCTTTGCTTCAGTTTAGACCGTGGATTACCACTTGTTTCAACTCCATCTTCATAATCATAATGTGTGTTTAACTTCCCTTAAATTCAGGGGGGTTGAAATGTAACATTTCATGAACCGGAACAGTAGTTATTACCTCAGCATATTTGAAAACAATATGAAGTATAATATAACCGGCCGTAATTAATTCTGGAACCAAAAATTAAATTCTCCAAACTCAACATCTTCATATAATTTTCAGTTCGCGCCTCCCTGTGGTTCAGCTGGATAGCCTCTGGGAAATTGGAGATTTCCAGAACGTGAACTAAATCTGAATTCCTCTGTGGTTAACAACCATAATTGTAAATCGGAGCTTGCTCCACTCAAGACTGACTACCTTCAGAAAGTCAATCATGGAAAGGTCTTTTAGAAAAAAAATACCACCGTTCTGCCCAGCAAGAAAGCAGAAGAAGGCTACATCGGATTCAGTGGGTAGCCACCTAAAAGATAGCAATGCGTCAAAGCGTTTGCAATCACCCAAACATACGTCAAAAGATAAGAACAGGATCAAGCATAACCAAATCAACTACATTGCGACACCTCTATTAAAAACAGGAAAACTTAAAAGTTTTATTGATGAATTGTATAAACAGAGTTGAGAAATACAACAGAAGAACCGTTTGAATCTGAAGGATACAGAATTTACAACAGGAAGCCTGGACAAAAGGATATGAAACAATGCCTGCAATTTGGAACAGGGTTTATAGTAAATATTAACATCATAGACTCTATCATAGACTTTCAATCCATCTCACCAAGAATTGCAACTTTAACTTTAAAAACAACGAATAAAATGTATACTATCAAAAAATGCCCATGCCCCTACAAATGAGAACAATTTTCTAACAAAGACAAGGAAAGAATTGGAAAATTTTTGGGATCTCCTAGAATAGACAATAAATCAAATAAATAAAAACAATATTAAGATTCTATTAGGGGACTTCAATGACCAACTGGGAAAGGAAAAACAATACAGAGATATAATTGGAAAATGGGCTCCACACAAATTTACAAATAAGAATGGTCAAAAACTTGTTGAATTATGCAGAGAACACAACCTCACTTCCAAATCTACATACACAAGAATCTCGTTTATCCGGATTAAGTGGGACCGGAACTGATCCGGATTATCAAAAATCCAGATAATCCGGGAAAACTAAAAAACAAATACATTACATGTTATATATTATATTAATGTAAGTTGTACAGTAATACCTTTTTCAATTGTACAAAAATATATATAAGAACACTTTTCTTACATTTACGACTCTTTTTTATGCACTAAAATAATGTGTGAGCTTTTTCTGTTTTACATTTGTATAGCGTTTGCGCACAGCACGATCATGAAGACGTTTTACTAACATCCCAGGATCAGTTCTGCCGGTATGTTTTCATTCTGGGATTCTAAATAGGCCATTAGTTTGTCCAGCTGCATTGTTGCATCTCCATGAGTCATTGCTTCTTCTGATGGAGCGCCGGTTTCATTTTCGAATTCACAATTACTCTCGTCATTACCTGCCAAGGAACAAAAGGCAATAATTTATTCATCTGTCATTATGCCGTAGCCTAATTACAGTTCTTTTTCAACCAATCATTTACGTCGTTCACATCTACATCCGAGCATCCGGGAATGCGTGCAAATGTGTCAAGGAACTCAGAAGAGTCCATGGTTTCCCATTCTCAATTCCAGGTGAATGCCGGGACGGCACCTTTAATAGACTGTGGTCAACTTACTTCTGATTCCTACCCTTAACTATCCTTGGCCTAAAAGACATTCACAAAAAATCGACCCCGTAAAAGAAATACGGTACAAGTAAAAATAAACTTTTATTATACGGTAGTCGATCTGGATTAATGAGGGCCGGACAAACGAGGTTCTTGTGTACTTCAAAAGGAGACTGAAAACTTAAAACTTGGAAACACCCTGACTGGAGAAAGGGGGGATGGCAGCTGGATCATGTGTATATGGTCAAATCCTTTCATAGAGAAATTTACAATGTTCAAGTGCTAAGAGGAGTAGACACCGGTTCACACCACTACATAGTCAAAATCAAAATTAAATTCACACCATTAAAGAAGAAATAAAAAAAACAATAAAGGAAAAAGGAATTACCATCCACACCAATGAATAAGAAATGACAAATATCAAGAAGTCACACAGAGCATAAAATTAACAGATGATTTAGAAGAACTACCAATTCTCAGACAATAGGCTGAAAATTTAGCCCCCTTATAATTAAGCTACAGCCCCAGCATTTGCCTGGTGTGAAAATGGGAAACCACGGAAAAACATCTTCAGGGCTGCCGACAGTGGGGTTCGAACCCACTATCTCCCGGATGCGAGCTCATAGCTGTGCACTCCTAACCGCACGACCAACTTGTCCAGTTTAGCCCCCATTAAATCCACAGAAAAGACATGCTTGGTGGACACCAGAATGTGACAAATGTTGTGAAGAAAGACACCAGGCATGGTTAAAATTTCAAACTCACAAGAGAGAAGAAAATGCCATCAACCTTAAAATACTAGGAAAAAATTCACCCAAACTATTAGAAAAATTAAGAGAATTTCAGAAAGATATAATCACCTCAATAGAAGAAAACTACCATAAAACCAATTCTAGAGATTACTATAAAATATTTGGTAGACAACTAAAGAAATTCAACCCCCCTGCATTAATGTTGAAAAGCGAAGATGGAAAAATGGTGCACAGTAATAAGGAAAATGCCAAAATTTTGGCAAAAGCATTCAATAAACTTTTGAACTGTGAAGAGCCCGAAGAACTTTTAAAAATTAACACAGACGCCACAGAAACAACCAAACCTGAATACCTAAACCCCCCAGCATTCCAAGAGGTGGAAACAGCAGTCAAGGAGATGAAAAACCACAAGGCATGCGGAGAAAATCAAGTTTTTGCTGAAATGTGGAAATGTGCCAGTGTCACAGTTCGAATCACCCTCCACATAGCTCTATCAAAAATATGGACAACAGAACATTTCCCAAACACTGGACAACAGCTGTCATCCACCCGTTTCGCAAAAATGGAGATAAGAACAATCCAGATAACTACAGAGGTGTATCTCTCTTGGACTGTACATACAAAATATTTGCTAGAATCCTGTATGGCAGAAGTAAAGAACAATTAGAGCAAGAATTAGGTGAATACCAAGGAGGCTTCAGACCATGGAGAAGCTGTACAGAACAAATCTTCACGTTAAAATTAGTTATGGCATATTACAGAAAACAAAACAAACCTCTCGCAATAATGTTTGTAGACTTCAAGAAGGCATATGACTGTATTCATAGACCTTCAATATTGAAAATATTAAGAAATTTTGGACTGCACCCGAAACTAATCAAACTGACTGAACTCACCTTAACCAACACACAATCAAAAGTCAAGTTCAGAGGGGAATTTTCTAAGCCATTCCTCATAAAAATTAGTTTAAGACAGGGAGATTGTTTGTCACCACCACTATTCAACTGTGCTTTGGAATTTATAATGAGGAAATGGTATAAGGATAACCCAAAAACAAAAAAAAAACAAAAAAAAAATAATGGAATATCAAAAGACAACATGACCTTAAAATGTCTCAGATTCGCTGATGACCTTGCTCTGCTATCTAACAATGTTTGGAAAACTCGACAACAAATTAAATCACTACAAGAAATAGCACAAAAGATTGGCCTCAAAATATCCTTTGAGAAAACAGACAGAAATCATGTTAACCGACTCACCACTTGCAAAGAAAATCGAAGTAGGAGAATAGGAAATCAAAATCGTAGACAAATTTAAATACTTAGGTGAAATTATAACATACAACCTTATCGAAAAGCAAACATGGCATAATAGAATAAACAAATTAACCAAAGCTCAATATGACACCAAGAACACATACAACAAAAAAAGACCTCTCAATAGCCACAAAATTTAAGCATTATAAAAATGTCATACAACCTGAAATAACATACGCTAGTGAAGCCATTTTCAAAACAAGTAATACTGCAGCAATAGACAGAATATTCAAACTAGAAAGAAGAATCAGACCGAGCTCGATAGCTGCAGTCGCTTAAGTGCGGCCAGTATCCAGCATTCGGGAGATAGTGGGTTTGAACCCCACTGGCGGCAGCTCTGAAGATGGTTTTCCATAGTTTCCCATCTTCACACCAGGCAAATGCTGGGGCTGTACCTTAATTAAGGCCACGGCCGCTTCCCTCACACTTCTAGCCCCTTCCTAACCCATCGTCACCGTAAGACCTATCTGTCACAAGATATTAGAATCATTCTGTATTGATGGTTTTCACTTTACAAAGGTAAAATTAAGTGTATCCTCCTAATTAAATACATCATATAATTCCATCATTAGATGGAGTAATCAAATTCAAACATGTTTCAGCTCGTTTGAGCCATCTTCAGTGAAAAAAGGGAGGGGTTGACCTATTTACATAATACAAGCTAAAAATGTGCCAAAAACATAATGAAGGAACAAATGAAAAAACAAAACAGAGACATGACGGAAATAAAAACAACCCAATATACAATATTTACATCATGTGGAGCAAACAAACAACTCGCTGCATTAAAATTCAGTTAAAACAGGGGTTAATACAAAATATAACTGAACATAAAAACTGTGTTACCTAAGAAGAAAAGAAATGAAAACAAATGACACAGATGGAAATGAACAATAAATGCACATAGCTAGGTTGTGGACCTCTTAGTTTACAAAATTTGGTTTCATAACAATACAAAGACAGGATGAAATCACTGTATCAAAAACTCAGGTCGAGTTTGCCTTTGTAGAAACACCATCACATCGAATGGCTAGGAGGGGAGCAGGAGCAAAAAAGTTTGAGAAACCAAGCCTAAGATAATGTGCAGGCGAAATGCATTTTGTCTGTCCCTTTTCCTTGCGTGTAAGCACCTCGAATGTAACGTAATGGTACAGAAGGAACTACAAATCACAGTAGAAGAGTTAAGGAACAAGACCCACAGAATCAAGACAGTCAAAAACATAGACACAAGACACATAGATCAACAGACAAACCATGCGAAGAGTGATTTCAGACGAGGAGAGAAAATCAAGATCCGAGATAATGAAGAAGTACTGGGCTGAGAGAATATAAAAAAATCCATTGTGTAATTGACTAAAGTAGTCCAATGAAGGCCATAAAATGTAAAATAAATAAATACATAAATAAATAAATGAATAAATAAATACAAAAATTTTAAAAAGAATACAGCTGTTACGTATTAGTGGCACAGATGAGTGGTAACAAGCACACCTCAGTCAGTCTGCGTAATGTTACTGTTGTAGGCCATTATCTGGCTCCGTGAGGAGGTGGTAGTGGTGATTATTATTTTAAGAGGAAGTACAACCAGGCAACCATCCTCTATATAACACTAATCAGAAAGAAAAATTGGAAGTCTTCAATATAGCCTACGGCACCAACATTTCCAACTAATATTATCTCAAAAAGAACCAGGCCATATGAAAATTCTTCAAAAATCTATAAGTATATAAATGAAAAACAATATTTATTAACTTCAAGAACTAACGACCTTTACCACTGCTCAACTTTCCGTAAGTTTTTAACAACACGCCATCTGACAACTGAATGGAATGTGTTTTCTGATTTTTATCTTTATTGTAATATCTTTTAATATGTTATAATCCTCAAACAATTATCATGTTTTTAGACACCAATATTATCACAAATATTGTCAAGTAATAGCATACTACATTTTATATTGTAATAGTTGTTTAACGTTCTCTAATATATTTTACACGACATAGTTTTTAACAGCATTCGTAAGTTACTTCCAATCAGATACCTGATCTATTCTTAAGATGAAAAATATGGCTGATGCCTACTATTGATAGGCGAAACATGTACCATCTAATATATTAATTTCATGTCAACAATTTTTATAAGGACAATGTCCTAATTTTTAAGATTGTATTGTATTGAATAGGTGGATGAATAATAAAACATACAAGTGTTATTTAATGAAATGCAATGGCAATTATTATAAGTCCAAAATTCATCAATGACTAGAATTTAAAACATGATGATGAAGAATGAAAGGATAAATATGAATTTAAAATAATCAGCAGAGTCAACTCACAATACTGAAAGTTAAAAATTATTCCAAAATCGATCCACTGGCTAGAATTCAAAAAGATGATGATGAACAATGATTATGCACTTAAAACAATCAGTGGATGCGACCTGCAATGCCTCACCTTCCCAGAAACTATAGTGGAAAATTAGTTTTACTGACCAAGGGAGTAAGCCGGCCCCGTGGTATAAGGGTAGCGTGCCTGCCTCTTACCCGGAGGCCCCGGGTTTGATTCCTGGCCAGGTCAGGGATTTTTACCTGGACCTGAGGGCTGGTTCGAGGTCCACTCAGCCTACGTGATTAGAATTGAGGAGCTATCTGACGGTGAGATAGCGGCCCCGGTCTCGACAGCCAAGAATAACGGCCGAGAGGATTCGTCGTGTTCACCACACGACACCTCGTAACCTGCAGGCCTTCGGGCTGAGCAGCAGTCATTTGGTAGACCAAGGCCCTTCAAGGGCTGTAGTGCCACGGGAATAAGAAAAAGACCAAGGGAGTACTTACAAAGCACAATTCTGAATCAATTCTTGTTGTCCAAAGGGGTCCAAAATTTAGGTCAATGGGCTCATAACGGTACTTATCGCTATTAAAAAATTTTAAAAAATCAAGTAGAACCATGGTATTTCTCAAGTTGCGGTACTAATCAAGAGTAGCGAACTCTCACGGTGTTCCAAATGTTATGGTACTACTCACAAGTATTGTACGTCATACAGGTAACGCAGACCTACGGCGTTTCTCACATAACGGTGCCCCTCGTAGGCAACACAAGCCCATGGTGTTCCTCACATAGTGGGTACTAATCACAGGCAATGCCCAGATCCGTCTCACGATGGTACTAATCACAGGCAACGTAAGCCCATGGTGTTCCGCATATAATGGTGCTAATCACGGGTACTGTAAACTCATAGTGAGCCACCCACTATTGCTACTAATCACAAAACTTTTGAGTACTTAACATAGTGGTACTACTCGCAAGTAGTACACCCATGGTGTTCCCCGCGTGATAGTACTAATCACAAGCAGTTTCATGGTTCTGATTAAATCATCCCTTGGTCGCCCCTTTTAATTGTCTCTTATGACAGGCAGGGGATACCGTGGCTGTATTTTACATCTGAGTCCCCCAACCACAGGGGGTAGAGAGAAAAAAAGAAGGGATCTGTCACTTCGAAAAATGAAGTAACGGACGAAGAAAGGCAAAGGCCACGAAGGGCGTGAAAATGAAAGACTCCCTAGGCCTCGAATCCTCCAACAGCATTGGGGTCAGAAAAGAACAAGAGTTGACCAAGGGAGGTCGAACAGGACAGATGAAAGTGAGGAGTGTGGCACAAGTAAGTGGAAGCAATGCCAGGACTAAGTTACGGGCCCCAAGATCGCCAACCCACGCTTCCAAGTTGAGAGCCCATGGGGCTCCTTTTAGTCGCCTCTTACGACAGGCAGGGGATACCATGGGTATATTCTTCACTTGCGGCCCCCACCTACAGGAGGTAATGTGGACCTACCAGATTGTTTAACACTGCACTCAGTCCCGAATTCAAGTACTGTCCTGTCACATCCGTAGATGTAGAGAAATAATTATTTCTTCACACTGAAGCTCATTTTCACAGACAAATGCCACAGATTTGAACCAGAAAACTTGGAGAAGACTGTTCTAGTGTACTGCAAAGCATATTATGGACAGGAAAAGTAGGGAATGCAGTGTAAAATGAAAGAAGAATGTGCATTTCCTCATGTTTGTGGGGTTTTTTTACATGGTTTTCTTACCTTACTAATTGATTTATCATGTGTATGAATTATCATACCGTGTCTTATCTAGGAGACATGTGCATGTTGTTTTAAAGTAAACACTGATAGATTGATACATCTCACAAACTATGCACATATTGCTTGTACTAGTGGAACAGCTGCAGCTTTATGTAGTGTGATTTCTTGTTTCAAATTCAGTTGTTTATTCATGATAATGATTTTATGTGTTGGTGTGGGATGAATCGCATGAATCTATTATTTACTACTCAAGTCAGTTGCCCACAAGTGTATGGGTAAAATGTAGGATAGTTTCAAAATCAAATCTTGTTTAGTTACTACTCCTCATATCTGAAGATCAAAGAGCGTCTCCTGATGAAGAAACGAGCTCATTGGGGTCTGATAAGAAACTGATGTAGAAGAACAGGGATCGATGAGGAAAGGGCCGACCTGTTTGAAGATGGCCTGTCCCTCTTCCCACAACTGACCTGTCATAACTTCCTGTATAGGGTGGTCAGAAACAACATGAACCAGGTATATGAGCATTAGAGGGTTGGTCATACTCGGGAGGGGGGGTGCTCATTCCCGACTCCCGCACTTTTCTTCCGGCGTAACATCGCCTCATGCTGACGTCACGTGGAGCTGTTGTGGTGAATGATTTTACAGGTCTACATTGCAATACGCAGAGACTTATTTTGTCAATTGTTGTGCTAAACATGAATATGGATTGTGAGAATGGCTGTGCAGTTATTTTCCAGCTCTGGAGGTGTGGTATACTTTAAAAAAGGATGTTGAAAGCAACATCATCGAGCTAGTCGATTACACCTTCGACGTGTTGAACTCCAGGGCGCCTAAATATGAAAACACTCCTGTTGTAAGTGGATATGGTTTAAACTTAAGGAGCCAGGAAAATACTCTGAAACGCTTTCTGGGGGGTGATTACACAAGTGAGAGTTGGTAAACGGAAAACACTACCTCATTTCAGAAGTGGTATGTAATTTCTATAAACTCTCTCTTTGGACTATTTGAAAACACGAACAATGCAAAGAAGTCATATATATATATATTTTTTTATTTTTTTTTGCTACTGGCTTTACGTCGCACTGACATGGATAGGTCTTATGGCGACAATAGGATAGCAAAGGCCTAGGAGCTGGAAGGAAGCGGCTGTGACCTTAATTAAGATACAACCGCAGCAATTGCCTGGTGTGAAAATGGGTAACCATGGAAAAGCATCTTCATGGCTGCCCGACAGTGGGATTCGAACCCACTATCTCCCGGATGAAAGCTCACAGCCACGGCCCCTAACCCCACAGCCAATTTGCCCGGTGTCCTATATTTTAACTGCCAGATTAAAGCAAGTATGCTTCGAGAATTTTTTTTCACGTGTCCATGGCTATGAGCTTTTTATAGTAATTCATCCCCATTTGGAGTTCGTAACAGAATTCGATTTCTAATAGGCCCTACTTACAGGCAGAAATGAAATCCCTCTCTCCAGTAGTGTGTCAGTGGAAGCTGAAAATAAAAATTATCCATTCAATCCAAAATGACAAGGGGGCACACTTTTCCAAGTGCAGAGGACTTAGAAAAACATCAATCATCATTTCAACAAGCTCTTGCCGAAAAACTTAACCCAACAGAAGATTTGAACAAACACAATGAAAAAATTACAGTCAGTATTCAAAATGCACCAAAGAAGATCCCAATGAAGAAAACTAATAAGAGGAACCAACTTTCACTTAATAGACTACCATACAGCTCATTAAAGACAGGGATAGAGCAGAATACAAAACTCTTAAAAAGACCTTTCGCAAGGAAATAAGAAAAGATCTAAGGAAATTTAATAATAACATGATCATGCAGACAATTGAAGAAAATAAAAATATGAAGATTTTAAAGACCTAAAATTACAGAACTAAGAACCAGAATGGAGAAATAGTCACAGATAGACAAAACATTACTGACGTTATGAGAGATGTCTACTACAGGCTGTATACATCAACCATTAATAAACCACCCAGTGATGAACAACTAGTCCAGAATTATACACATGAAGTAACACCGGAAGTAACCACTGCTGAGATTGAAAATGCACTAAGGAATAAAAAAATCCCCTGGGGAGGATAAAATAAAGAAGGAAATGCTGAAATTAGGTGGACGAGATCTGCTAGAAGCCATGAGAATACTTCTCAACAAATGCATTAACTCTGGAAGAATACCAGAAAATTGGAAAATGCTGAAGTGATACTACTATTCAAGAAAGGTGATAAGGAAAATTTAGAGAACTATCGTCCTGTGAGTTAACAGATCTTTACAAGCTCATGACTAAAATTGTAACCAAACGCCTCACAAGAGAACTGGATTTTTATCAACCTGCTGAACAAGCAGGATTTCGTAAAGGTTTCTCAAATGTCGAACGCATCAATACTATTCGCCTTCTTCTTGAAAAAACCATGGAGTACAACATCAAGATTCATCTGGCTTTCATTGATTATAAAAAAGATTTTGACTCAGCGGAATTTGGGCAATCATAAAGGCACTTCAAAATGCCATGATAAACTCAAGGTATATGCAGCTCCTGGAAAACATTTATGATCAAGCAACAATGGTAGTCAGAGTTGATGAAGACCTCATCACCAATAAAATGCCACAATTCTCCTTCAGCACTGGTGCCTACTGATAAGGGCTTGTTAGTAACATCAATTAAGGAAATAATTTACACTAAAGTGTATAAACATTAAACCTATATTTAGAAATCGAATTTTGCCAAACAACCCACCTCAACAATCGATGATCCTATCTTCAACGATCTCACATATACACCAGGAAACGTAGCTTCTATTACTTCCTTTATTCTTCCGAGACTTATCGGGTTACAACAGCTGTCACCTGCAAAACATGTAATATTTTAAACGGAGATTTTTTTTTTTTTTTGCTAGTTGCTTTACGTCGCACCGACACAGATAGGTCTTATGGCGACGATGGGATAGGAAAGGCCTAGGAATGGGAAGGAAGCGGCCGTGGCCTTACGCAGAATCTAAAGATATCACTTGCAATAGGTTCAAGTGAACAGAAACATAGATACTAACGTATGTTATATACATCTTCAAGTAACAGAAACATATATGGACAATATCAGGGTCTGGGAATACAACGTCTACAATTCTATTTATTATACATACCCATGCCGTGCCACATTACGACTGGTTTTATATATACCGCGCGACATAAAAATATAAAACTCATCACCAGTCCTAAACTAGCAATCATTCTTTGAGCCATTGCGTACTGAAATCTTCCGCCAGCGGCAGTGAAATAATGTTCTCTTCTGTCAAACACCGCGTATCATCCTACAGCTAACATGTTCTGACACTGGTCAACTCACTCAACATGCAGTTGAACTACAGGCTCAACGGTGAATAAACTGAAGCGTCTCTGACATCACACAGTATCACATGGAAGACATTCAGTTAAAAAAATATATATACTATCTTTATTAGAAATCAAAACAACTGTCGGAAGTCCCGGTTACGTCAAAGAACGGTGAGGTACAGCCAGGCCAAGAACAACTATATACTCAATCAGCTGATTTAGCTCTCGATTAGCAATCGAGTCCTCGAGCTCGATCAAGACCGACTCCAATCCTCAGACCGTAATATTAAAAAAACATGGCGGCCGAAGTAGCCGGATTGTTGATATTAGGTAACACGAAAATATCAGTAAGGGCAGTAATTTAATATGATAAATGTAACAGCATAGGGAAAATCACTTCAATACGAATGAAAACGCTTCGCCAACAAGTGCGCACCATTTATAATCAACTAGAATCACACATATTCTACTAGAAAAGAGACCAACAAGCTGATTATTTAGACATTTCAATTCATCAAATAACGTTTTCTCTTAGATTTCACTTCGCTGGATAGATAAAAATACATATTTCTAACATCATTTTGAATGTTTCAAAATAAATTAAGGTGCGAAATTATTCGATTTATTTGCTCTCATGAGAACTGTGAAGCAAAATTTGTTGCCTTAGTTTTGAAGTGGTGGACAATTTCTTAAACTCAGCACCCAATGAATGGGAAGTACAGCCGAAATAATAATGTTATTGGCTTTACGTCCCACTAACTACAATTTTTGCTGTTTTCGGAGACGTCGAAGAGCCGAAATTTAGCCCTGCAGTAGTTCTTTTATATGCCAGTAGATCTACCGACACGAGGCTGACGTATTTGAGCAGCTTCAAATACCACCGGACTGAGCAAGGATCGAATCTGCCAACTAGGGATCAGAAGGCCAGCGCCTTAATCGTCTGAGTCACTCAGCCAAAGTACACTCGAAATGATTATGTTCACCCAATGAACGGCCCTGGTAATTTTAATATAATGTTGACATATGGCATAACAGCACTTCATACAATGATAGTAACCTTAGTAATGGAACGTTCAGACACTAAACATATAATAGGTTTTTAATCATTAAAGATCATGGGTGCAAAAACTCTATTTACCAAACATTGATATTTAACCACATGGACGAGCTTCAGTTCGGCGCAGTCTGCTTGATAACAGATAACCACAGCATGAATCGGAAGGTGTTGGTAGTGTAAAACCCTACGTTACAAACCCAGCTAATCCCTCTAAATCACTATTTCTTCTGTGTAACAGTATACAGATTGCTCCATCTCTCACACTTATAAGTTTTGTTATACTCCAAGATCCAGCCAAACATTTCCGGAGGCAAAGCACAGATTATTGTAAAATACACTTGCATCTAAATCACTCGACACTTTGAAGCACATAGACACTGACGGAATAACACAATATCAGTTACATTCTATCGAATTAATATTTTTCGAGGAACACGAACAGTTTAAAAGTAGAGAAATGGCTTCCCTAACCTCAGACTTATACTCAAAATGATTTATGCACGCTACAGTTTTGTAATGAACTTCAATATAATCACGATGCATATTCCTAATAATCCATTTCTCTCTTAATGTTCTATTCCGTAGGAAACTTTAGTTGTATGAGAGGCATGATTATGTTTAGACTAAAACCTGGTCCACCTAGTGCACTCATGTCCTTTAATGATCAAAACAAGCACACTCTCACATTACTGCATATAATTACAGATCCTATGTGTTCACTGACTCATATAAATAAACTCGAACACTTATATTCTACAAAGAAACTAACATTTATGATCAATTTTCATAAAATTACACCGACTACATACGATAACAACAAACCAAAACAAACCCACATTTCCAACAATTCCGGCTTCTCGATTCGCCATCTTTGAACGATCGAGAGTAGCATTAAGGTCTGAGGATTGGAGTCGGTCTTGACCGACTACAATATATCAGACCTTAATGTTACTATCGATTGGGAGGAAAATGGCGACTTCGTGGGCGAGCGTTTGAGACATGTGGTTGGTTCATATC